>NW_026892745.1:0-51546 GCF_033815535.1 Pezoporus flaviventris | reverse complement strand
TGGTTAGAAATGAGGGAAAAACTCTGAAACCAGGAAAGAATTGGGCAACAATTAGCCTGGAAAAAAAAAGCTTACAAGGGGTTGAAACGTGCCAAAAATAGGATAGAAACTGCCAAAAATGGATTAAAAGGGGTTAGGACTTGACAAAAATGGGTTAGGTAAGGGGAAAAATAACTTAAAAATGGTTAGAAATTGAGAAATTTGGGTTAGGAAAAGAAACCAAAAAATGCTTAAAACGACTTAGAAAATGGAAATAAAAAAAGGGTTAGCAATGGCCAAAAGTGGCTTAAAACGTTTAAGAAAGTAACAAGAATGCATAGCAAACGGGGGGAAAACCGGTTTCAATTTTATAGAAATGGGGAAAAATGGGTTAGAAATGAGGGAAAAACTCTGAAACCAGGAAAGAATTGAGCAAAAATTAGCATGGAAAGAAAAAGTTGAAAAGGAGTTTAAACGTGGCAAAAATAGGATAGAAACTGCCAAAAATGGATTAAAAGGGGTTAGAACTTGACAAAAATGGGTTAGGAAAGGGGAAAAATTACTTAAAAATGGTTAGAAATTGAGAAATTTGCGTTAGGAAAAGAAACGAAAAAATGCTTAAAACGACATAGAAAATGGAAATTAAAAAAAAGGGTTAGTAATGGCCAAAAGTGGCTTAAAACGTTTAAGAATGTAACAAGAATGCATAGCAAACGGGGGGGAAACCGGTTTTAAATTTGATAGAAATGGGGAAAAATGGGTTAGAAATGAGCGAAAAACTCTGAAACCAGGAAAGAATTGGGTAAAAATTCTCAAGAAAAGACAAAAAAAATCTTACAAGAAGTTGAAACGTGGCAAAAATAGGATAGAAACTGCCAAAAATGGATTAAAAGGGGTTAGGACTTGACAAACGTGGGTTAGGAAAGGGGAAAAATAACTTAAAAATGGTTATAAATTGAGAAATTTGGGTTAGGAAAAGAAACCAAAAAATGCTTAAAACGACTTAGAAAATGGAAATAAAAAAAGGGTTAGTAATGGCCAAAAGTGGCTCAAAACCTATTAGAAAGAAACAAGAATGCATAGCAAAAGGGGGGAAAAACGGTTTAAATTTGGTATAAATGGGGAAAAATGGGCTAGAAATGAGCGAAAAACTCTGAAACCAAAAAAGAATTGGGCAAAAATTAGCAAGGACAAAAAAAAAAGCTTACAAGGGGTTGAAACGTGGCAAAAATAGGATAGAAACTGCCAAAAATGGATTAAAAGGGGTTAGAACTTGACAAAAATGGGTTAGGAAAGGGGAAAAATAACTTAAAAATGGTTACAAATTGATAAATTTGGGTTAGGAAAAGAAACCAAAAAATGCTTAAAATGACTTAGAAAATGGAAATAAAAAAAGGGTTAGTAATGTCCAGAAGTGGCTTAAGACGTTTAAGAAAGTAACAAGAATGCATAGCAACGGCAGGAAAACCGGTTTAAATTTGATAGAAATGGGGAAAAATTGGTTAAAAATGAGCCAAAAACTCTGAAACCAGGTAAGAATTGGGCAAAAAATAGCAAGAAAAGAAAAGAAAAGCTTAAAAGGGGTCGAAACGTGGCAAAAATAGGATAGAAACTGCCAAAAATGGAGTAAAAGGGGTTAGAACTTGACAAAAATGGGTTAGGAAAGGGGAAAATAACTTAAAAATGGTTACAAATTGATAAATTTGGGTTAGGAAAAGAAACCAAAAAATGCTTAAAATGACTTAGAAAATGGAAATAAAAAAACGGTTAGTAATGTGCAGAAGTGGCTTAAAACGTTTAAGAAAGTAACAAGAATGCATAGCAACGGGGGAAAACCGGTTTCAATTTGATAGAAATGGGGAAAAATGGGTTAAAAATGAGCCAAAAACTCTGAAACCAGGAAAGAATTGGGCAAAAAATAGCAAGAAAAGAAAAGAAAAGCTTAAAAGGGGTCGAAACGTGGCAAAAATAGGATAGAAACTGCCAAAAACTGATTAAAAGGGGTTACAACTTGACAAAAATGGGTTAGGAAAGGGGAAAAATAACTTAAAAATGGTTAGAAATTGAGAAATTTGGGTTAGGAAAAGAAACGAAAAAATGCTTAAAACGACTTAGAAAATGGAAATAAAAAAAGGGTTAGCCATGGCCAAAAGTGGCTTAAAACGTTTAAGAAAGTAACAAGAATGCATAGCAAACGGGGGAAAAACCGGTTTCAATTTGATAGAAATGGGGAAAAATGGGTTAGAAATGAGTGAAAAACTCTGAAACCAGGAAAGAATTGGGAAAATTCGCAAGGAAAAAAAAAGCTTAAAAGGAGTTTAAACGTGGCAAAAATAGGATAGAAACTGCCAAAAATGGATTAAAAGGGGTTAGGACTTGACAAAAATGGGTTAGGAAAGGGGAAAAAATAACTTAAAAATGGTTATAAATTGAGAAATTTGGTTTAGGAAAAGAAACCAAAAAATGCTTAAAACGACTAAGAAAATGGAAATAAAAAAAGGGTTAGCAATGGCAAAAAGTGGCTTAAAACGTTTAAGAAAGTAACAAGAATGCATAGCAAACGGGGGGAAAACCGGTTTCAATTTTATAGAAATGGGGAAAAATGGGTTAGAAATGAGGGAAAAACTCTGAAACCAGGAAAGAATTGGGCAAAAATTAACATGGAAAAAAAAAGCTTAAAAGGAGTTTAAACGTGGCAAAAATAGGATAGAAACTGCCAAAAATGGATTAAAAGGGGTTAGAACTTGACAAAAATGGGTTAGGAAAGGGGAAAAATAACTTAAAAATGGTTAGAAATTGAGAAATTTGGGTTAGGAAAAGAAACCAAAAAATGCTTAAAACGACATAGAAAATGGAAATAAAAAAGGGGTTAGCAATGGCCAAAAGTGGCTTAAAACGTTTAAGAAAGTAACAAGAATGCATAGCAAACGGGGGGAAAACCGGTTTCAATTTTATAGAAATGGGGAAAAATGGGTTAGAAATGAGGGGAAAAACTCTGAAACCAGGAAAGAATTGGGCAACAATTAGCCTGGAAAAAAAAAGCTTACAAGGGGTTGAAACGTGCCAAAAATAGGATAGAAACTGCCAAAAATTGATTAAAAGGGGTTAGGACTTGACAAAAATGGGTTAGGTAAGGGGGAAAAATAACTTAAAAATGGTTAGAAATTGAGAAATTTGGGTTAGGAAAAGAAACCAAAAAATGCTTAAAACGACTTAGAAAATGGAAATAAAAAAAGGGTTAGCAATGGCCAAAAGTGGCTTAAAACGTTTAAGAAAGTAACAAGAATGCATAGCAAACGGGGGGAAAACCGGTTTCAATTTTATAGAAATGGGGAAAAATGGGTTAGAAATGAGGGAAAAACTCTGAAACCAGGAAAGAATTGGGCAAAAATTAGCATGGAAAGAAAAAGTTGAAAAGGAGTTTAAACGTGGCAAAAATAGGATAGAAACTGCCAAAAATGGATTAAAAGGGGTTAGAACTTGACAAAAATGGGTTAGGAAAGGGGAAAAATAACTTAAAAATGGTTAGAAATTGAGAAATTTGGGTTAGGAAAAGAAACCAAAAAATGCTTAAAACGACATAGAAAATGGAAATAAAAAAGGGGTTAGCAATGGCCAAAAGTGGCTTAAAACGTTTAAGAAAGTAACAAGAATGCATAGCAAACGGGGGGAAAACCGGTTTCAATTTTATAGAAATGGGGAAAAATGGGTTAGAAATGAGGGAAAAACTCTGAAACCAGGAAAGAATTGGGCAACAATTAGCCTGGAAAAAAAAAGCTTACAAGGGGTTGAAACGTGCCAAAAATAGGATAGAAACTGCCAAAAATGGATTAAAAGGGGTTAGGACTTGACAAAAATGGGTTAGGAAAGGGGAAAAATAACTTAAAAATGGTTAGAAATTGAGAAATTTGGGTTAGGAAAAGAAACCAAAAAATGCTTAAAACGACTTAGAAAATGGAAATAAAAAAAGGGTTAGCAATGGCCAAAAGTGGCTTAAAACGTTTAAGAAAGTAACAAGAATGCATAGCAAACGCTGGGAAAACCGGTTTCAATTTTATAGAAATGGGGAAAAATGGGTTAGAAATGAGGGAAAAACTCTGAAACCAGGAAAGAATTGAGCAAAAATTAGCATGGAAAGAAAAAGTTGAAAAGGAGTTTAAACGTGGCAAAAATAGGATAGAAACTGCCAAAAATGGATTAAAAGGGGTTAGAGCTTGACAAAAATGGGTTAGGAAAGGGGAAAAATTACTTAAAAATGGTTAGAAAATGAGAAATTTGCGTTAGGAAAAGAAACCAAAAAATGCTTAAAACGACATAGAAAATGGAAATAAAAAAAAAGGGTTAGTAATGGCCAAAAGTGGCTTAAAACGTTTAAGAATGTAACAAGAATGCATAGCAAACGGGGGGGAAACCGGTTTTAAATTTGATAGAAATGGGGAAAAATGGGTTAGAAATGAGCGAAAAACTCTGAAACCAGGAAAGAATTGGGTAAAAATTCTCAAGAAAAGACAAAAAAAATCTTACAAGAAGTTGAAACGTGGCAAAAATAGGATAGAAACTGCCAAAAATGGATTAAAAGGGGTTAGGACTTGACAAACGTGGGTTAGGAAAGGGGAAAAATAACTTAAAAATGGTTATAAATTGAGAAATTTGGGTTAGGAAAAGAAACCAAAAATGCTTAAAACGACTTAGAAAATGGAAATAAAAAAAGGGTTAGCAAATGCCAAAAGTGGCTTAAAACGTTTAAGAAAGTAACAAGAATGCATAGCAAACGGGGGAAAACCGGTTTCAATTTGATAGAAATGGGGAAAAATGGGTTAGAAATGAGGGAAAAACTCTGAAACCAGGAAAGAATTGAGCAAAAATTAGCATGGAAAGAAAAAGCTGAAAAGGAGTTTAAACGTGGCAAAAATAGGATGGAAACTGCCAAAATGGATTAAAAGGGGTTAGAACTTGACAAAAATGGGTTAGGAAAGGGGAAAAATTACTTAAAAATGGTTAGAAATTGAGAAATTTGCGTTAGGAAAAGAAACCAAAAAATGCTTAAAACGACATAGAAAATGGAAATAAAAAAAAAGGGTTAGTAATGGCCAAAAGTGGCTTAAAACGTTTAAGAATGTAACAAGAATGCATAGCAAACGGGGGGAAAACCGGTTTCAATTTTATAGAAATGGGGAAAAATGGGCTAGAAATGAGCGAAAAACTCTGAAACCAGGAAAGAATTGGGTAAAAATTCTCAAGAAAAGACAAAAAAAATCTTACAAGAAGTTGAAACCTGGCAAAAATAGGATAGAAACTGCCAAAAATGGATTAAAAGGGGTTAGGACTTGACAAACGTGGGTTAGGAAAGGGGAAAAATAACTTAAAAATGGTTATAAATTGAGAAATTTGGGTTAGGAAAAGAAACCAAAAAATGCTTAAAACGACTTAGAAAATGGAAATAAAAAAAGGGTTAGCAATGGCCAAAAGTGGCTTAAAACGTTTAAGAAAGTAACAAGAATGCATAGCAAACGGGGGGAAAACCGGTTTCAATTTGATAGAAATGGGGAAAAATGGGTTAGAAATGAGGGAAAAACTCTGAAACCAGGAAAGAATTGAGCAAAAATTAGCATGGAAAGAAAAAGCTGAAAAGGAGTTTAAACGTGGCAAAAATAGGATAGAAACTGCCAAAAATGGATTAAAAGGGGTTAGAACTTGACAAAAATGGGTTAGGAAAGGGGAAAATTACTTAAAAATGGTTATAAATTGAGAAATTTGGGTTAGGAAAAGAAACCAAAAAATGCTTAAAACGACATAGAAAATGGAAATAAAAAAAAAGGGTTAGTAATGGCCAAAAGTGGCTTAAAACGTTTAAGAATGTAACAAGAATGCATAGCAAACGGGGGGGGAAAACGGTTTAAATTTGATAGAAATGGGGAAAAATGGGTTAAAAATGAGCCAAAAACTCTGAAACCAGGAAAGAATTGGGCAAAAAATAGCAAGAAAAGAAAAGAAAAGCTTAAAAGGGGTCGAAACGTGGCAAAAATAGGATAGAAACTGCCAAAAACTGATTAAAAGGGGTTACAACTTGACAAAAATGGGTTAGGAAAGGGGAAAAATAACTTAAAAATGGTTAGAAATTGAGAAATTTGGGTTAGGAAAAGAAACGAAAAAATGCTTAAAACGACTTAGAAAATGGAAATAAAAAAAGGGTTAGCCATGGCCAAAAGTGGCTTAAAACGTTTAAGAAAGTAACAAGAATGCATAGCAAACGGGGGAAAAGCTGGTTTAAATTTGATAGAAATGGGGAAAAATGGGTTAGAAATGAGGGAAAAACTCTGAAACCAGGAAAGAATTGGGCAAAAATTAGCATGGAAAGAAAAAGTTGAAAAGGAGTTTAAACGTGGCAAAAATAGGATAGAAACTGCCAAAAATGGATTAAAAGGGGTTAGAACTTGACAAAAATGGGTTAGGAAAGGGGAAAAATTACTTAAAAATGGTTAGAAATTGAGAAATTTGCGTTAGGAAAAGAAACCAAAAAATGCTTAAAACGACATAGAAAATGGAAATAAAAAAAAAGGGTTAGTAATGGCCAAAAGTGGCTTAAAACGTTTAAGAATGTAACAAGAATGCATAGCAAACGGGGGGGAAACCGGTTTAAATTTGATAGAAATGGGGAAAAATGGGCTAGAAATGAGCGAAAAACTCTGAAACCAGGAAAGAATTGGGTAAAAATTCTCAAGAAAAGACAAAAAAAATCTTACAAGAAGTTGAAACGTGGCAAAAATAGGATAGAAACTGCCAAAAATGGATTAAAAGGGGTTAGGACTTGACAAACGTGGGTTAGGAAAGGGGAAAAATAACTTAAAAATGGTTATAAATTGATAAATTTGGGTTAGGAAAAGAAACCAAAAAATGCTTAAAACGACTTAGAAAATGGAAATAAAAAAAGGGTTAGCAATGGCCAAAAGTGGCTTAAAACGTTTAAGAAAGTAACAAGAATGCATAGCAAACGAGGGGAAAACCGGTTTCAATTTGATAGAAATGGGGAAAAATGGGTTAGAAATGAGGGAAAAACTCTGAAACCAGGAAAGAATTGAGCAAAAATTAGCATGGAAAGAAAAAGCTGAAAAGGAGTTTAAACGTGGCAAAAATAGGATAGAAACTGCCAAAAATGGATTAAAAGGGGTTAGAACTTGACAAAAATGGGTTAGGAAAGAGGAAAAATAACTTAAAAATGGTTATAAATTGAGAAATTTGCGTTAGGAAAAGAAACCAAAAAATGCTTAAAACGACATAGAAAATGGAAAATAAAAAAAAAGGGTTAGTAATGGCCAAAAGTGGCTTAAAACGTTTAAGAATGTAACAAGAATGCATAGCAAACGGGGGGAAACCGGTTTAAATTTGATAGAAATGGGGAAAAATGGGCAAGAAATGAGCGAAAAACTCTGAAACCAGGAAAGAATTGGGTAAAAATTCTCAAGAAAAGACAAAAAAAATCTTACAAGAAGTTGAAACGTGTCAAAAATAGGATAGAAACTGCCAAAAATGGATTAAAAGGGGTTAGGACTTGACAAACGTGGGTTAGGAAAGGGGAAAAATAACTTAAAAATGGTTATAAATTGAGAAATTTGGGTTAGGAAAAGAAACCAAAAAATGCTTAAAACGACTTAGAAAATGGAAATAAAAAAAGGGTTAGTAATGGCCAAAAGTGGCTCAAAACCTATTAGAAAGAAACAAGAATGCATAGCAAAAGGGGGGAAAAACGGTTTAAATTTGGTATAAATGGGGAAAAATGGGCTAGAAATGAGCGAAAAACTCTGAAACCAAAAAAGAATTGGGCAAAAATTAGCAAGGACAAAAAAAAAAGCTTACAAGGGGTTGAAACGTGGCAAAAATAGGATAGAAACTGCCAAAAATGGATTAAAAGGGGTTAGAACTTGACAAAAATGGGTTAGGAAAGGGGAAAAATAACTTAAAAATGGTTACAAATTGATAAATTTGGGTTAGGAAAAGAAACCAAAAAATGCTTAAAATGACTTAGAAAATGGAAATAAAAAAAGGGTTAGTAATGTCCAGAAGTGGCTTAAGACGTTTAAGAAAGTAACAAGAATGCATAGCAACGGCAGGAAAACCGGTTTAAATTTGATAGAAATGGGGAAAAATTGGTTAAAAATGAGCCAAAAACTCTGAAACCAGGTAAGAATTGGGCAAAAAATAGCAAGAAAAGAAAAGAAAAGCTTAAAAGGGGTCGAAACGTGGCAAAAATAGGATAGAAACTGCCAAAAATGGAGTAAAAGGGGTTAGAACTTGACAAAAATGGGTTAGGAAAGGGGAAAAATAACTTAAAAATGGTTACAAATTGATAAATTTGGGTTAGGAAAAGAAACCAAAAAATGCTTAAAATGACTTAGAAAATGGAAATAAAAAAAGGGTTAGTAATGTGCAGAAGTGGCTTAAAACGTTTAAGAAAGTAACAAGAATGCATAGCAACGGGGGAAAACCGGTTTCAATTTGATAGAAATGGGGAAAAATGGGTTAAAAATGAGCCAAAAACTCTGAAACCAGGAAAGAATTGGGCAAAAAATAGCAAGAAAAGAAAAGAAAAGCTTAAAAGGGGTCGAAACGTGGCAAAAATAGGATAGAAACTGCCAAAAACTGATTAAAAGGGGTTACAACTTGACAAAAATGGGTTAGGAAAGGGGAAAAATAACTTAAAAATGGTTAGAAATTGAGAAATTTGGGTTAGGAAAAGAAACGAAAAAATGCTTAAAACGACTTAGAAAATGGAAATAAAAAAAGGGTTAGCCATGGCCAAAAGTGGCTTAAAACGTTTAAGAAAGTAACAAGAATGCATAGCAAACGCGGGAAAAACTGGTTTAAGTTTGATAGAAATGGGGAAAAATGGGTTAGAAATGAGTGAAAAACTCTGAAACCAGGAAAGAATTGGGAAAATTCGCAAGGAAAAAAAAAGCTTAAAAGGAGTTTAAACGTGGCAAAAATAGGATAGAAACTGCCAAAAATGGATTAAAAGGGGTTAGGACTTGACAAAAATGGGTTAGGAAAGGGAAAAAAATAACTTAAAAATGGTTATAAATTGAGAAATTTGGTTTAGGAAAAGAAACCAAAAAATGCTTAAAACGACTAAGAAAATGGAAATAAAAAAAGGGTTAGCAATGGCAAAAAGTGGCTTAAAACGTTAAGAAAGTAACAAGAATGCATAGCAAACGGGGGGAAAACCGGTTTCAATTTTATAGAAATGGGGAAAAATGGGTTAGAAATGAGGGAAAAACTCTGAAACCAGGAAAGAATTGGGCAAAAATTAACATGGAAAAAAAAAGCTTAAAAGGAGTTTAAACGTGGCAAAAATAGGATAGAAACTGCCAAAAATGGATTAAAAGGGGTTAGAACTTGACAAAAATGGGTTAGGAAAGGGGAAAAATAACTTAAAAATGGTTAGAAATTGAGAAATTTGGGTTAGGAAAAGAAACCAAAAAATGCTTAAAACGACTTAGAAAATGGAAATAAAAAAAGGGTTAGCCATGGCCAAAAGTGGCTTAAAACGTTTAAGAAAGTAACAAGAATGCATAGCAAACGGGGGAAAAACTGGTTTAAGTTTGATAGAAATGGGGAAAAATGGGTTAGAAATGAGTGAAAAACTCTGAAACCAGGAAAGAATTGGGAAAATTCGCAAGGAAAAAAAAAGCTTAAAAGGAGTTTAAACGTGGCAAAAATAGGATAGAAACTGCCAAAAATGGATTAAAAGGGGTTAGGACTTGACAAAAATGGGTTAGGAAAGGGAAAAAAATAACTTAAAAATGGTTATAAATTGAGAAATTTGGTTTAGGAAAAGAAACCAAAAAATGCTTAAAACGACTAAGAAAATGGAAATAAAAAAAGGGTTAGCAATGGCAAAAAGTGGCTTAAAACGTTTAAGAAAGTAACAAGAATGCATAGCAAACGGGGGGAAAACCGGTTTCAATTTTATAGAAATGGGGAAAAATGGGTTAGAAATGAGGGAAAAACTCTGAAACCAGGAAAGAATTGGGCAAAAATTAACATGGAAAAAAAAAGCTTAAAAGGAGTTTAAACGTGGCAAAAATAGGATAGAAACTGCCAAAAATGGATTAAAAGGGGTTAGAACTTGACAAAAATGGGTTAGGAAAGGGGAAAAATAACTTAAAAATGGTTAGAAATTGAGAAATTTGGGTTAGGAAAAGAAACCAAAAAATGCTTAAAACGACATAGAAAATGGAAATAAAAAAGGGGTTAGCAATGGCCAAAAGTGGCTTAAAACGTTTAAGAAAGTAACAAGAATGCATAGCAACGGGGGGAAAACCGGTTTCAATTTGATAGAAATGGGGAAAAATGGGTTAAAAATGAGCCAAAAACTCTGAAACCAGGAAAGAATTGGGCAAAAAATAGCAAGAAAAGAAAGAAAAGCTTAAAAGGGTCGAAACGTGGCAAAAATAGGATAGAAACTGCCAAAAACTGATTAAAAGGGGTTACAACTTGACAAAAATGGGTTAGGAAAGGGGAAAAATAACTTAAAAATGGTTAGAAATTGAGAAATTTGGGTTAGGAAAAGAAACGAAAAAATGCTTAAAACGACTTAGAAAATGGAAATAAAAAAAGGGTTAGCCATGGCCAAAAGTGGCTTAAAACGTTTAAGAAAGTAACAAGAATGCATAGCAAACGCGGGAAAAACTGGTTTAAGTTTGATAGAAATGGGGAAAAATGGGTTAGAAATGAGTGAAAAACTCTGAAACCAGGAAAGAATTGGGAAAATTCGCAAGGAAAAAAAAAGCTTAAAAGGAGTTTAAACGTGGCAAAAATAGGATAGAAACTGCCAAAAATGGATTAAAAGGGGTTAGGACTTGACAAAAATGGGTTAGGAAAGGGAAAAAAATAACTTAAAAATGGTTATAAATTGAGAAATTTGGTTTAGGAAAAGAAACCAAAAAATGCTTAAAACGACTAAGAAAATGGAAATAAAAAAAGGGTTAGCAATGGCAAAAAGTGGCTTAAAACGTTTAAGAAAGTAACAAGAATGCATAGCAAACGGGGGGAAAACCGGTTTCAATTTTATAGAAATGGGGAAAAATGGGTTAGAAATGAGGGAAAAACTCTGAAACCAGGAAAGAATTGGGCAAAAATTAACATGGAAAAAAAAGCTTAAAAGGAGTTTAAACGTGGCAAAAATAGGATAGAAACTGCCAAAAATGGATTAAAAGGGGTTAGAACTTGACAAAAATGGGTTAGGAAAGGGGAAAAATAACTTAAAAATGGTTAGAAATTGAGAAATTTGGGTTAGGAAAAGAAACCAAAAAATGCTTAAAACGACATAGAAAATGGAAATAAAAAAGGGGTTAGCAATGGCCAAAAGTGGCTTAAAACGTTTAAGAAAGTAACAAGAATGCATAGCAAACGGGGGGAAAACCGGTTTCAATTTTATAGAAATGGGGAAAAATGGGTTAGAAATGAGGGAAAAACTCTGAAACCAGGAAAGAATTGGGCAACAATTAGCCTGGAAAAAAAAAGCTTACAAGGGGTTGAAACGTGCCAAAAATAGGATAGAAACTGCCAAAAATGGATTAAAAGGGGTTAGGACTTGACAAAAATGGGTTAGGTAAGGGGAAAAATAACTTAAAAATGGTTAGAAATTGAGAAATTTGGGTTAGGAAAAGAAACCAAAAAATGCTTAAAACGACTTAGAAAATGGAAATAAAAAAAGGGTTAGCAATGGCCAAAAGTGGCTTAAAACGTTTAAGAAAGTAACAAGAATGCATAGCAAACGGGGGGAAAACCGGTTTCAATTTTATAGAAATGGGGAAAAATGGGTTAGAAATGAGTGAAAAACTCTGAAACCAGGAAAGAATTGCGCAAAAATTAGCATGGAAAAAAAAAAGCTTACAAGGGGTTGAAACGTGGCAAAAATAGGATAGAAACTGCCAAAAATGGATTAAAAGGGGTTAGGACTTGATAAAAGTGGGTTAGGAAAGGGGAAAAATAACTTAAAAATGGTTAGAAATTGAGAAATTTGGGTTAGGAAAGAAACCAAAAAATGCTTAAAACGACTTAGAAAATGGAAATAAAAAAAGGGTTAGTAATGGCCAAAAGTGGCTCAAAACATATTAGAAAGAAACAAGAATGCATAGCAAAAGGGGGCAAAAACGGTTTAAATTTGGTATAAATGGGGAAAAATGGGCTAGAAATGAGCGAAAAACTCTGAAACCAGGAAAGAATTGGGCAAAAATTAGCAAGGACAAAAAATAAAGCTAACAAGGGGTTGAAACGTGGCAAAAATAGGATAGAAACTGCCAAAAATGGATTAAAAGGGGTTAGAACTTGACAAAAATGGGTTAGGAAAGAGGAAAAATAACTTAAAAATGGTTATAAATTGAGAAATTTGCGTTAGGAAAAGAAACCAAAAAATGCTTAAAACGACATAGAAAATGGAAATAAAAAAAAAGGGTTAGTAATGGCCAAAAGTGGCTTAAAACGTTTAAGAATGTAACAAGAATGCATAGCAAACGGGGGGGAAACCGGTTTAAATTTGATAGAAATGGGGAAAAATGGGCAAGAAATGAGCGAAAAACTCTGAAACCAGGAAAGAATTGGGTAAAAATTCTCAAGAAAAGACAAAAAAAATCTTACAAGAAGTTGAAACGTGGCAAAAATAGGATAGAAACTGCCAAAAATGGATTAAAAGGGGTTAGGACTTGACAAACGTGGGTTAGGAAAGGGGAAAAATAACTTAAAAATGGTTATAAATTGAGAAATTTGGGTTAGGAAAAGAAACCAAAAAATGCTTAAAACGACTTAGAAAATGGAAATAAAAAAAGGGTTAGTAATGGCCAAAAGTGGCTCAAAACCTATTAGAAAGAAACAAGAATGCATAGCAAAAGGGGGGAAAAACGGTTTAAATTTGGTATAAATGGGGAAAAATGGGCTAGAAATGAGCGAAAAACTCTGAAACCAAAAAAGAATTGGGCAAAAATTAGCAAGGACAAAAAAAAAAGCTTACAAGGGGTTGAAACGTGGCAAAAATAGGATAGAAACTGCCAAAAATGGATTAAAAGGGGTTAGAACTTGACAAAAATGGGTTAGGAAAGGGGAAAAATAACTTAAAAATGGTTACAAATTGATAAATTTGGGTTAGGAAAAGAAACAAAAAAATGCTTAAAATGACTTAGAAAATGGAAATAAAAAAAGGGTTAGTAATGTCCAGAAGTGGCTTAAGACGTTTAAGAAAGTAACAAGAATGCATAGCAACGGCAGGAAAACCGGTTTAAATTTGATAGAAATGGGGAAAAATTGGTTAAAAATGAGCCAAAAACTATGAAACCAGGTAAGAATTGGGCAAAAAATAGCAAGAAAAGAAAAGAAAAGCTTAAAAGGGGTCGAAACGTGGCAAAAATAGGATAGAAACTGCCAAAAATGGAGTAAAAGGGGTTAGAACTTGACAAAAATGGGTTAGGAAAGGGGAAAAATAACTTAAAAATGGTTACAAATTGATAAATTTGGGTTAGGAAAAGAAACCAAAAAATGCTTAAAATGACTTAGAAAATGGAAATAAAAAAAGGGTTAGTAATGTGCAGAAGTGGCTTAAAACGTTTAAGAAAGTAACAAGAATGCATAGCAACGGGGGGAAAACCGGTTTCAATTTGATAGAAATGGGGAAAAATGGGTTAAAAATGAGCCAAAAACTCTGAAACCAGGAAAGAATTGGGCAAAAAATAGCAAGAAAAGAAAAGAAAAGCTTAAAAGGGGTCGAAACGTGGCAAAAATAGGATAGAAACTGCCAAAAACTGATTAAAAGGGGTTACAACTTGACAAAAATGGGTTAGGAAAGGGGAAAAATAACTTAAAAATGGTTAGAAATTGAGAAATTTGGGTTAGGAAAAGAAACGAAAAATGCTTAAAACGACTTAGAAAATGGAAATAAAAAAAGGGTTAGCCATGGCCAAAAGTGGCTTAAAACGTTTAAGAAAGTAACAAGAATGCATAGCAAACGGGGGAAAAACTGGTTTAAGTTTGATAGAAATGGGGAAAAATGGGTTAGAAATGAGTGAAAAACTCTGAAACCAGGAAAGAATTGGGAAAATTCGCAAGGAAAAAAAAAGCTTAAAAGGAGTTTAAACGTGGCAAAAATAGGATAGAAACTGCCAAAAATGGATTAAAAGGGGTTAGGACTTGACAAAAATGGGTTAGGAAAGGGAAAAAAATAACTTAAAAATGGTTATAAATTGAGAAATTTGGTTTAGGAAAAGAAACCAAAAAATGCTTAAAACGACTAAGAAAATGGAAATAAAAAAAGGGTTAGCAATGGCAAAAAGTGGCTTAAAACGTTTAAGAAAGTAACAAGAATGCATAGCAAACGGGGGGAAAACCGGTTTCAATTTTATAGAAATGGGGAAAAATGGGTTAGAAATGAGGGAAAAACTCTGAAACCAGGAAAGAATTGGGCAAAAATTAACATGGAAAAAAAAAGCTTAAAAGGAGTTTAAACGTGGCAAAAATAGGATAGAAACTGCCAAAAATGGATTAAAAGGGGTTAGAACTTGACAAAAATGGGTTAGGAAAGGGGAAAAATAACTTAAAAATGGTTAGAAATTGAGAAATTTGGGTTAGGAAAAGAAACCAAAAAATGCTTAAAACGACATAGAAAATGGAAATAAAAAAGGGGTTAGCAATGGCCAAAAGTGGCTTAAAACGTTTAAGAAAGTAACAAGAATGCATAGCAACGGGGGGAAAACCGGTTTCAATTTGATAGAAATGGGGAAAAATGGGTTAAAAATGAGCCAAAAACTCTGAAACCAGGAAAGAATTGGGCAAAAAATAGCAAGAAAAGAAAAGAAAAGCTTAAAAGGGGTCGAAACGTGGCAAAAATAGGATAGAAACTGCCAAAAACTGATTAAAAGGGGTTACAACTTGACAAAAATGGGTTAGGAAAGGGGAAAAATAACTTAAAAATGGTTAGAAATTGAGAAATTTGGGTTAGGAAAAGAAACGAAAAAATGCTTAAAACGACTTAGAAAATGGAAATAAAAAAAGGGTTAGCCATGGCCAAAAGTGGCTTAAAACGTTTAAGAAAGTAACAAGAATGCATAGCAAACGGGGGAAAAACTGGTTTAAGTTTGATAGAAATGGGGAAAAATGGGTTAGAAATGAGTGAAAAACTCTGAAACCAGGAAAGAATTGGGAAAATTCGCAAGGAAAAAAAAAGCTTAAAAGGAGTTTAAACGTGGCAAAAATAGGATAGAAACTGCCAAAAATGGATTAAAAGGGGTTAGGACTTGACAAAAATGGGTTAGGAAAGGGAAAAAAATAACTTAAAAATGGTTATAAATTGAGAAATTTGGTTTAGGAAAAGAAACCAAAAAATGCTTAAAACGACTAAGAAAATGGAAATAAAAAAAGGGTTAGCAATGGCAAAAAGTGGCTTAAAACGTTTAAGAAAGTAACAAGAATGCATAGCAAACGGGGGAAAACCGGTTTCAATTTTATAGAAATGGGGAAAAATGGGTTAGAAATGAGGGAAAAACTCTGAAACCAGGAAAGAATTGGGCAAAAATTAACATGGAAAAAAAAAGCTTAAAAGGAGTTTAAACGTGGCAAAAATAGGATAGAAACTGCCAAAAATGGATTAAAAGGGGTTAGAACTTGACAAAAATGGGTTAGGAAAGGGGAAAAATAACTTAAAAATGGTTAGAAATTGAGAAATTTGGGTTAGGAAAAGAAACCAAAAAATGCTTAAAACGACATAGAAAATGGAAATAAAAAAGGGGTTAGCAATGGCCAAAAGTGGCTTAAAACGTTTAAGAAAGTAACAAGAATGCATAGCAAACGGGGGAAAACCGGTTTCAATTTTATAGAAATGGGGAAAAATGGGTTAGAAATGAGGGAAAAACTCTGAAACCAGGAAAGAATTGGGCAACAATTAGCCTGGAAAAAAAAAGCTTACAAGGGGTTGAAACGTGCCAAAAATAGGATAGAAACTGCCAAAAATGGATTAAAAGGGGTTAGGACTTGACAAAAATGGGTTAGGTAAGGGGAAAAATAACTTAAAAATGGTTAGAAATTGAGAAATTTGGGTTAGGAAAAGAAACCAAAAAATGCTTAAAACGACTTAGAAAATGGAAATAAAAAAAGGGTTAGCAATGGCCAAAAGTGGCTTAAAACGTTTAAGAAAGTAACAAGAATGCATAGCAAACGGGGGGAAAACCGGTTTCAATTTTATAGAAATGGGGAAAAATGGGTTAGAAATGAGTGAAAAACTCTGAAACCAGGAAAGAATTGCGCAAAAATTAGCATGGAAAAAAAAAAGCTTACAAGGGGTTGAAACGTGGCAAAAATAGGATAGAAACTGCCAAAAATGGATTAAAAGGGGTTAGGACTTGATAAAAGTGGGTTAGGAAAGGGGAAAAATAACTTAAAAATGGTTAGAAATTGAGAAATTTGGGTTAGGAAAAGAAACCAAAAAATGCTTAAAACGACTTAGAAAATGGAAATAAAAAAAGGGTTAGTAATGGCCAAAAGTGGCTCAAAACATATTAGAAAGAAACAAGAATGCATAGCAAAAGGGGGCAAAAACGGTTTAAATTTGGTATAAATGGGGAAAAATGGGCTAGAAATGAGCGAAAAACTCTGAAACCAGGAAAGAATTGGGCAAAAATTAGCAAGGACAAAAAATAAAGCTAACAAGGGGTTGAAACGTGGCAAAAATAGGATAGAAACTGCCAAAAATGGATTAAAAGGGGTTAGAACTTGACAAAAATGGGTTAGGAAAGAGGAAAAATAACTTAAAAATGGTTATAAATTGAGAAATTTGCGTTAGGAAAAGAAACCAAAAAATGCTTAAAACGACATAGAAAATGGAAATAAAAAAAAAGGGTTAGTAATGGCCAAAAGTGGCTTAAAAACGTTTAAGAATGTAACAAGAATGCATAGCAAACGGGGGGGAAACCGGTTTAAATTTGATAGAAATGGGGAAAAATGGGCAAGAAATGAGCGAAAAACTCTGAAACCAGGAAAGAATTGGGTAAAAATTCTCAAGAAAAGACAAAAAAAATCTTACAAGAAGTTGAAACGTGGCAAAAATAGGATAGAAACTGCCAAAAAATGGATTAAAAGGGGTTAGGACTTGACAAACGTGGGTTAGGAAAGGGGAAAAATAACTTAAAAATGGTTATAAATTGAGAAATTTGGGTTAGGAAAAGAAACCAAAAAATGCTTAAAACGACTTAGAAAATGGAAATAAAAAAAAGGGTTAGTAATGGCCAAAAGTGGCTCAAACCTATTAGAAAGAAACAAGAATGCATAGCAAAAGGGGGGAAAAACGGTTTAAATTTGGTATAAATGGGGAAAAATGGGCTAGAAATGAGCGAAAAACTCTGAAACCAAAAAAGAATTGGGCAAAAATTAGCAAGGACAAAAAAAAAAGCTTACAAGGGGTTGAAACGTGGCAAAAATAGGATAGAAACTGCCAAAAATGGATTAAAAGGGGTTAGAACTTGACAAAAATGGGTTAGGAAAGGGGAAAAATAACTTAAAAATGGTTACAAATTGATAAATTTGGGTTAGGAAAAGAAACCAAAAAATGCTTAAAATGACTTAGAAAATGGAAATAAAAAAAGGGTTAGTAATGTCCAGAAGTGGCTTAAGACGTTTAAGAAAGTAACAAGAATGCATAGCAACGGCAGGAAAACCGGTTTAAATTTGATAGAAATGGGGAAAAATTGGTTAAAAATGAGCCAAAAAACTATGAAACCAGTAAGAATTGGGCAAAAAATAGCAAGAAAAGAAAAGAAAAGCTTAAAAGGGGTCGAAACGTGGCAAAAATAGGATAGAAACTGCCAAAAATGGAGTAAAAGGGGTTAGAACTTGACAAAAATGGGTTAGGAAAGGGGAAAAATAACTTAAAAATGGTTACAAATTGATAAATTTGGGTTAGGAAAAGAAACCAAAAAATGCTTAAAATGACTTAGAAAATGGAAATAAAAAAAGGGTTAGTAATGTGCAGAAGTGGCTTAAAACGTTTAAGAAAGTAACAAGAATGCATAGCAACGGGGGGAAAACCGGTTTCAATTTGATAGAAATGGGGAAAAATGGGTTAAAAATGAGCCAAAAACTCTGAAACCAGGAAAGAATTGGGCAAAAAATAGCAAGAAAAGAAAAGAAAAGCTTAAAAGGGGTCGAAACGTGGCAAAAATAGGATAGAAACTGCCAAAAACTGATTAAAAGGGGTTACAACTTGACAAAAATGGGTTAGGAAAGGGGAAAAATAACTTAAAAATGGTTAGAAATTGAGAAATTTGGGTTAGGAAAAGAAACGAAAAAATGCTTAAAACGACTTAGAAAATGGAAATAAAAAAAGGGTTAGCCATGGCCAAAAGTGGCTTAAAACGTTTAAGAAAGTAACAAGAATGCATAGCAAACGGGGGAAAAACTGGTTTAAGTTTGATAGAAATGGGGAAAAATGGGTTAGAAATGAGTGAAAAACTCTGAAACCAGGAAAGAATTGGGAAAATTCGCAAGGAAAAAAAAAGCTTAAAAGGAGTTTAAACGTGGCAAAAATAGGATAGAAACTGCCAAAAATGGATTAAAAGGGGTTAGGACTTGACAAAAATGGGTTAGGAAAGGGAAAAAAATAACTTAAAAATGGTTATAAATTGAGAAATTTGGTTTAGGAAAAGAAACCAAAAAATGCTTAAAACGACTAAGAAAATGGAAATAAAAAAAGGGTTAGCAATGGCAAAAAGTGGCTTAAAACGTTTAAGAAAGTAACAAGAATGCATAGCAAACGGGGGGAAAACCGGTTTCAATTTTATAGAAATGGGGAAAAATGGGTTAGAAATGAGGGAAAAACTCTGAAACCAGGAAAGAATTGGGCAAAAATTAACATGGAAAAAAAAAGCTTAAAAGGAGTTTAAACGTGGCAAAAATAGGATAGAAACTGCCAAAAATGGATTAAAAGGGGTTAGAACTTGACAAAAATGGGTTAGGAAAGGGGAAAAATAACTTAAAAATGGTTAGAAATTGAGAAATTTGGGTTAGGAAAAGAAACCAAAAAATGCTTAAAACGACATAGAAAATGGAAATAAAAAAGGGGTTAGCAATGGCCAAAAGTGGCTTAAAACGTTTAAGAAAGTAACAAGAATGCATAGCAAACGGGGGGAAAACCGGTTTCAATTTTATAGAAATGGGGAAAAATGGGTTAGAAATGAGGGAAAAACTCTGAAACCAGGAAAGAATTGGGCAACAATTAGCCTGGAAAAAAAAAGCTTACAAGGGGTTGAAACGTGCCAAAAATAGGATAGAAACTGCCAAAAATGGATTAAAAGGGGTTAGGACTTGACAAAAATGGGTTAGGTAAGGGGAAAAATAACTTAAAAATGGTTAGAAATTGAGAAATTTGGGTTAGGAAAAGAAACCAAAAAATGCTTAAAACGACTTAGAAAATGGAAATAAAAAAAGGGTTAGCAATGGCCAAAAGTGGCTTAAAACGTTTAAGAAAGTAACAAGAATGCATAGCAAACGGGGGGAAAACCGGTTTCAATTTTATAGAAATGGGGAAAAATGGGTTAGAAATGAGTGAAAAACTCTGAAACCAGGAAAGAATTGCGCAAAAATTAGCATGGAAAAAAAAAAGCTTACAAGGGGTTGAAACGTGGCAAAAATAGGATAGAAACTGCCAAAAATGGATTAAAAGGGGTTAGGACTTGATAAAAGTGGGTTAGGAAAGGGGAAAAATAACTTAAAAATGGTTAGAAATTGAGAAATTTGGGTTAGGAAAAGAAACCAAAAAATGCTTAAAACGACTTAGAAAATGGAAATAAAAAAAGGGTTAGTAATGGCCAAAAGTGGCTCAAAACATATTAGAAAGAAACAAGAATGCATAGCAAAAGGGGGCAAAAACGGTTTAAATTTGGTATAAATGGGGAAAAATGGGCTAGAAATGAGCGAAAAACTCTGAAACCAGGAAAGAATTGGGCAAAAATTAGCAAGGACAAAAAATAAAGCTAACAAGGGGTTGAAACGTGGCAAAAATAGGATAGAAACTGCCAAAAATGGATTAAAAGGGGTTAGAACTTGACAAAAATGGGTTAGGAAAGGGGAAAAATAACTTAAAAATGGTTAGAAATTGAGAAATTTGGGTTGGGAAAAGAAACCAAAAAATGCTTAAAATGACTTAGAAAATGGAAATAAAAAAGGGGTTAGCAATGGCCAAAAGTGGCTTAAAACGTTTAAGAAAGTAACAAGAATGCATAGCAAACGGGGGGAAAACCGGTTTCATTTTTATAGAAATGGGGAAAAATGGGTTAGAAATGAGGGAAAAACTCTGAAACCAGGAAAGAATTGGGCAAAAATTAGCATGGAAAAAAAAAGCTTACAAGGGGTTGAAACGTGCCAAAAATAGGATAGAAACTGCCAAAAATGGATTAAAAGGGGTTAGGACTTGACAAAAATGGGTTAGGAAAGGGGAAAAATAACTTAAAAATGGTTATAAATTGAGAAATTTGGGTTAGGAAAAGAAACCAAAAAATGCTTAAAACGACTTAGAAAATGGAAATAAAAAAAGGGTTAGCAATGGCCAAAAGTGGCTTAAAACGTTTAAGAAAGTAACAAGAATGCATAGCAAACGGGGGGAAAACCGGTTTCAATTTGATAGAAATGGGGAAAAATGGGTTAGAAATGAGGGAAAAACTCTGAAACCAGGAAAGAATTGAGCAAAAATTAGCATGGAAAGAAAAAGCTGAAAAGGAGTTTAAACGTGGCAAAAATAGGATAGAAACTGCCAAAAATGGATTAAAAGGGGTTAGAACTTGACAAAAATGGCTTAGGAACGGGGAAAAATTACTTAAAAATGGTTAGAAATTGAGAAATTTGGGTTAGGAAAAGAAACCAAAAAATGCTTAAACCGACATAGAAAATGGAAATAAAAAAAAAGGGTTAGTAATGGCCAAAAGTGGCTTAAAACGTTTAAGAAAGTAACAAGAATGCATAGAAAACGGGGGGAAAACCGGTTTCAATTTTATAGAAATGGGGAAAAATGGGTTAGAAATGAGGGAAAAACTCTGAAACCAGGAAAGAATTGGGCAAAAATTAGCATGGAAAAAAAAAGCTTACAAGGGGTTGAAACTTGCCAAAAATAGGATAGAAACTGCCAAAAATGGATTAAAAGGGGTTAGGACTTGACAAAAATGGGTTAGGAAAGGGGAAAAATAACTTAAAAATGGTTATAAATTGAGAAATTTGGGTTAGGAAAAGAAACCAAAAAATGCTTAAAACGACTTAGAAAATGGAAATAAAAAAGGGGTTAGCAATGGCCAAAAGTGGCTTAAAACGTTTAAGAAAGTAACAAGAATGCATAGCAAACGGGGGGAAAACCGGTTTCAATTTTATAGAAATGGGGAAAAATGGGTTAGAAATGAGGGAAAAACTCTGAAACCAGGAAAGAATTGGGCAAAAATTAGCAAGGACAAAAAAAAAAAGCTTACAAGGGGTTGAAACGTGGCAAAAATAGGATAGAAACTGCCAAAAATGGAGTAAAAGGGGTTAGAACTTGACAAAAATGGGTTAGGAAAGGGGAAAAATAACTTAAAAATGGTTACAAATTGATAAATTTGGGTTAGGAAAAGAAACCAAAAAATGCTTAAAATGACTTAGAAAATGGAAATAAAAAAAGGGTTAGTAATGTCCAGAAGTGGCTTAAAACGTTTAAGAAAGTAACAAGAATGCATAGCAACGGGGGGAAAACCGGTTTCAATTTGATAGAAATGGGGAAAAATGGGTTAAAAATGAGCCAAAAACTCTGAAACCAGGAAAGAATTGGGCAAAAAATAGCAAGAAAAGAAAAGAAAAGCTTAAAAGGGGTCGAAACGTGGCAAAAATAGGATAGAAACTGCCAAAAACTGATTAAAAGGGGTTACAACTTGACAAAAATGGGTTAGGAAAGGGGAAAAATAACTTAAAAATGGTTAGAAATTGAGAAATTTGGGTTAGGAAAAGAAACCAAAAAATGCTTAAAACGACATAGAAAATGGAAATAAAAAAAAAGGGTTAGTAATGGCCAAAAGTGGCTTAAAACGTTTAAGAATGTAACAAGAATGCATAGCAAACGGGGGGGAAACCGGTTTAAATTTGATAGAAATGGGGAAAAATGGGTTAGAAATGAGCGAAAAACTCTGAAACCAGGAAAGAATTGGGTAAAAATTCTCAAGAAAAGACAAAAAAAATCTTACAAGAAGTTGAAACGTGGCAAAAATAGGATAGAAACTGCCAAAAATGGATTAAAAGGGGTTAGGACTTGACAAACGTGGGTTAGGAAAGGGGAAAAATAACTTAAAAATGGTTACAAATTGAGAAATTTGGGTTAGGAAAAGAAACCAAAAAATGCTTAAAACGACTTAGAAAATGGAAATAAAAAAAGGGTTAGTAATGGCCAAAAGTGGCTTAAAACGTTTAAGAAAGTAACACGAATGCATAGCAAACGGGGGAAAAACTGGTTTAAATTTGATAGAAATGGGGAAAAATGGGTTAGAAATGAGTGAAAAACTCTGAAACCAGGAAAGAATTGGGAAAATTCGCAAGGAAAAAAAAAGCTTAAAAGGAGTTTAAACGTGGCAAAAATAGGATAGAAACTGCCAAAAATGGATTAAAAGGGGTTAGGACTTGACAAAAATGGGTTAGGAAAGGGGAAAAATTACTTAAAAATGGTTAGAAATTGAGAAATTTGGGTTAGGAAAAGAAACCAAAAAATGCTTAAAACGACATAGAAAATGGAAATAAAAAAAAAGGGTTAGTAATGGCCAAAAGTGGCTTAAAACGTTTAAGAATGTAACAAGAATGCATAGCAAACGGGGGGGAAACCGGTTTAAATTTGATAGAAATGGGGAAAAATGGGTTAGAAATGAGCGAAAAACTCTGAAACCAGGAAAGAATTGGGTAAAAATTCTCAAGAAAAGACAAAAAAAATCTTACAAGAAGTTGAAACGTGGCAAAAATAGGATAGAAACTGCCAAAAATGGATTAAAAGGGGTTAGGACTTGACAAACGTGGGTTAGGAAAGGGGAAAAATAACTTAAAAATGGTTACAAATTGAGAAATTTGGGTTAGGAAAAGAAACCAAAAAATGCTTAAAACGACTTAGAAAATGGAAATAAAAAAAGGGTTAGTAATGGCCAAAAGTGGCTTAAAACGTTTAAGAAAGTAACACGAATGCATAGCAAACGGGGGAAAAACTGGTTTAAATTTGATAGAAATGGGGAAAAATGGGTTAGAAATGAGTGAAAAACTCTGAAACCAGGAAAGAATTGCGCAAAAATTAGCATGGAAAAAAAAAAGCTTACAAGGGTTTGAAACGTGGCAAAAATAGGATAGAAACTGCCAAAAATGGATTAAAAGGGGTTAGGACTTGATAAAAGTGGGTTAGGAAAGGGGAAAAATAACTTAAAAATGGTTAGAAATTGAGAAATTTGGGTTAGGAAAAGAAACCAAAAAATGCTTAAAACGACTTAGAAAATGGAAATAAAAAAAGGGTTAGTAATGGCCAAAAGTGGCTCAAAACATATTAGAAAGAAACAAGAATGCATAGCAAAAGGGGGCAAAAACGGTTTAAATTTGGTATAAATGGGGAAAAATGGGCTAGAAATGAGCGAAAAACTCTGAAACCAGGAAAGAATTGGGCAAAAATTAGCAAGGACAAAAAATAAAGCTAACAAGGGGTTGAAACGTGGCAAAAATAGGATAGAAACTGCCAAAAATGGATTAAAAGGGGTTAGAACTTGACAAAAATGGGTTAGGAAAGGGGAAAAATAACTTAAAAATGGTTAGAAATTGAGAAATTTGGGTTGGGAAAAGAAACCAAAAAATGCTTAAAATGACTTAGAAAATGGAAATAAAAAAGGGGTTAGCAATGGCCAAAAGTGGCTTAAAACGTTTAAGAAAGTAACAAGAATGCATAGCAAACGGGGGGAAAACCGGTTTCATTTTTATAGAAATGGGGAAAAATGGGTTAGAAATGAGGGAAAAACTCTGAAACCAGGAAAGAATTGGGCAAAAATTAGCATGGAAAAAAAAAGCTTACAAGGGGTTGAAACGTGCCAAAAATAGGATAGAAACTGCCAAAAATGGATTAAAAGGGGTTAGGACTTGACAAAAATGGGTTAGGAAAGGGGAAAAATAACTTAAAAATGGTTATAAATTGAGAAATTTGGGTTAGGAAAAGAAACCAAAAAATGCTTAAAACGACTTAGAAAATGGAAATAAAAAAAGGGTTAGCAATGGCCAAAAGTGGCTTAAAACGTTTAAGAAAGTAACAAGAATGCATAGCAAACGGGGGGAAAACCGGTTTCAATTTGATAGAAATGGGGAAAAATGGGTTAGAAATGAGGGAAAAACTCTGAAACCAGGAAAGAATTGAGCAAAAATTAGCATGGAAAGAAAAAGCTGAAAAGGAGTTTAAACGTGGCAAAAATAGGATAGAAACTGCCAAAAATGGATTAAAAGGGGTTAGAACTTGACAAAAATGGCTTAGGAACGGGGAAAAATTACTTAAAAATGGTTAGAAATTGAGAAATTTGGGTTAGGAAAAGAAACCAAAAAATGCTTAAACCGACATAGAAAATGGAAATAAAAAAAAAGGGTTAGTAATGGCCAAAAGTGGCTTAAAACGTTTAAGAAAGTAACAAGAATGCATAGCAAACGGGGGGAAAACCGGTTTCAATTTTATAGAAATGGGGAAAAATGGGTTAGAAATGAGGGAAAAACTCTGAAACCAGGAAAGAATTGGGCAAAAATTAGCATGGAAAAAAAAAGCTTACAAGGGGTTGAAACGTGCCAAAAATAGGATAGAAACTGCCAAAAATGGATTAAAAGGGGTTAGGACTTGACAAAAATGGGTTAGGAAAGGGGAAAAATAACTTAAAAATGGTTATAAATTGAGAAATTTGGGTTAGGAAAAGAAACCAAAAAATGCTTAAAACGACTTAGAAAATGGAAATAAAAAAGGGGTTAGCAATGGCCAAAAGTGGCTTAAAACGTTTAAGAAAGTAACAAGAATGCATAGCAAACGAGGGAAAACCGGTTTCAATTTGATAGAAATGGGGAAAAATGGGTTAGAAATGAGGGAATAACTCTGAAACCAGGAAAGAATTGGGCAAAAATTAGCATGGAAAAAAAAAGCTTACAAGGGGTTGAAACGTGCCAAAAATAGGATAGAAACTGCCAAAAATGGATTAAAAGGGGTTAGGACTTGACAAAAATGGGTTAGGAAAGGGGAAAAATAACTTAAAAATGGTTATAAATTGAGAAATTTGGGTTAGGAAAAGAAACCAAAAAATGCTTAAAACGACTTAGAAAATGGAAATAAAAAAAGGGTTAGCAATGGCCAAAAGTGGCTTAAAACGTTTAAGAAAGTAACAAGAATGCATAGCAAACGGGGGGAAAACCGGTTTCAATTTGATAGAAATGGGGAAAAATGGGTTAGAAATGAGGGAAAAACTCTGAAACCAGGAAAGAATTGCGCAAAAATTAGCATGGAAAGAAAAAGCTGAAAAGGAGTTTAAACGTGGCAAAAATAGGATAGAAACTGCCAAAAATGGATTAAAAGGGGTTAGAACTTGACAAAAATGGCTTAGGAACGGGGAAAAATTACTTAAAAATGGTTAGAAATTGAGAAATTTGGGTTAGGAAAAGAAACCAAAAAATGCTTAAAACGACATAGAAAATGGAAATAAAAAAAAAGGGTTAGTAATGGCCAAAAGTGGCTTAAAACGTTTAAGAAAGTAACAAGAATGCATAGCAAACGGGGGGAAAACCGGTTTCAATTTTATAGAAATGGGGAAAAATGGGTTAGAAATGAGGGAAAAACTCTGAAACCAGGAAAGAATTGGGCAAAAATTAGCATGGAAAAAAAAAGCTTACAAGGGGTTGAAACTTGCCAAAAATAGGATAGAAACTGCCAAAAATGGATTAAAAGGGGTTAGGACTTGACAAAAATGGGTTAGGAAAGGGGAAAAATAACTTAAAAATGGTTATAAATTGAGAAATTTGGGTTAGGAAAAGAAACCAAAAAATGCTTAAAACGACTTAGAAAATGGAAATAAAAAAGGGGTTAGCAATGGCCAAAAGTGGCTTAAAACGTTTAAGAAAGTAACAAGAATGCATAGCAAACGGGGGAAAACCGGTTTCAATTTTATAGAAATGGGGAAAAATGGGTTAGAAATGAGGGAAAAACTCTGAAACCAGGAAAGAATTGGGCAAAAATTAGCAAGGACAAAAAAAAAAAGCTTACAAGGGGTTGAAACGTGGCAAAAATAGGATAGAAACTGCCAAAAATGGAGTAAAAGGGGTTAGAACTTGTCAAAAATGGGTTAGGAAAGGGGAAAAATAACTTAAAAATGGTTACAAATTGATAAATTTGGGTTAGGAAAAGAAACCAAAAAATGCTTAAAAATGACTTAGAAAATGGAAATAAAAAAAGGGTTAGTAATGTCCAGAAGTGGCTTAAAACGTTTAAGAAAGTAACAAGAATGCATAGCAACGGGGGGAAAACCGGTTTCAATTTGATAGAAATGGGGAAAAATGGGTTAAAAATGAGCCAAAAACTCTGAAACCAGGAAAGAATTGGGCAAAAAATAGCAAGAAAAGAAAAGAAAAGCTTAAAAGGGGTCGAAACGTGGCAAAAATAGGATAGAAACTGCCAAAAACTGATTAAAAGGGGTTACAACTTGACAAAAATGGGTTAGGAAAGGGGAAAAATAACTTAAAAATGGTTAGAAATTGAGAAATTTGGGTTAGGAAAAGAAACGAAAAAATGCTTAAAACGACTTAGAAAATGGAAATAAAAAAAGGGTTAGCCATGGCCAAAAGTGGCTTAAAACGTTTAAGAAAGTAACAAGAATGCATAGCAAACGGGGGAAAAACTGGTTTAAGTTTGATAGAAATGGGGAAAAATGGGTTAGAAATGAGTGAAAAACTCTGAAACCAGGAAAGAATTGGGAAAATTCGCAAGGAAAAAAAAAGCTTAAAAGGAGTTTAAACGTGGCAAAAATAGGATAGAAACTGCCAAAAATGGATTAAAAGGGGTTAGGACTTGACAAAAATGGGTTAGGAAAGGGGAAAAATAACTTAAAAATGGTTATAAATTGAGAAATTTGGTTTAGGAAAAGAAACCAAAAAATGCTTAAAACGACTAAGAAAATGGAAATAAAAAAAGGGTTAGCAATGGCAAAAAGTGGCTTAAAACGTTTAAGAAAGTAACAAGAATGCATAGCAAACGGGGGGAAAACCGGTTTCAATTTTATAGAAATGGGGAAAAATGGGTTAGAAATGAGGGAAAAACTCTGAAACCAGGAAAGAATTGGGTAAAAATTCTCAAGAAAAGACAAAAAAAATCTTACAAGAAGTTGAAACGTGGCAAAAATAGGATAGAAACTGCCAAAAATGGATTAAAAGGGGTTAGGACTTGACAAACGTGGGTTAGGAAAGGGGAAAAATAACTTAAAAATGGTTATAAATTGAGAAATTTGGGTTAGGAAAAGAAACCAAAAAATTCTTAAAACGACTTAGAAAATGGAAATAAAAAAAGGGTTAACAATGGCCAAAAGTGGCTTAAAACGTTTAAGAAAGTAACAAGAATGCATAGCAAACGGGGGGAAAACCGGTTTCAATTTGATAGAAATGGGGAAAAATGGGTTAGAAATGAGGGAAAAACTCTGAAACCAGGAAAGAATTGAGCAAAAATTAGCATGGAAAGAAAAAGCTGAAAAGGAGTTTAAACGTGGCAAAAATAGGATAGAAACTGCCAAAAATGGATTAAAAGGGGTTAGAACTTGACAAAAATGGGTTAGGAAAGGGGAAAAATAACTTAAAAATGGTTAGAAATTGAGAAATTTGTGTTAGGAAAAGAAACCAAAAAATGCTTAAAACGACTTAGAAAATGGAAATAAAAAAGGGGTTAGCAATGGCCAAAAGTGGCTTAAAACGTTTAAGAAAGTAACAAGAATGCATAGCAAACGGGGGGAAAACCGGTTTCAATTTGATAGAAATGGGGAAAAATGTGTTAGAAATGAGGGAAAAACTCTGAAACCAGGAAAGAATTGGGCAAAAATTAGCATGGAAAAAAAAAGCTTACAAGGGGTTGAAACGTGCCAAAAATAGGATAGAAACTGCCAAAAATGGATTAAAAGGGGTTAGGACTTGACAAAAATGGGTTAGGAAAGGGGAAAAATTACTTAAAAATGGTTATAAATTGAGAAATTTGGGTTAGGAAAAGAAACCAAAAAATGCTTAAAACGACTTAGAAAATGGAAATAAAAAAAGGGTTAGCAATGGCCAAAAGTGGCTTAAAACGTTTAAGAAAGTAACAAGAATGCATAGCAAACGGGGGGAAAACCGGTTTCAATTTTATAGAAATGGGGAAAAATGGGTTAGAAATGAGCGAAAAACTCTGAAACCAGGAAAGAATTGGGCAAAAAATAGCAAGAAAAGAAAAGAAAAGCTTAAAAGGGGTCGAAACGTGGCAAAAATAGGATAGAAACTGCCAAAAACTGATTAAAAGGGGTTACAACTTGACAAAAATGGGTTAGGAAAGGGGAAAAATAACTTAAAAATGGTTAGAAATTGAGAAATTTGGGTTAGGAAAAGAAACGAAAAAATGCTTAAAACGACTTAGAAAATGGAAATAAAAAAAGGGTTAGCCATGGCCAAAAGTGGCTTAAAACGTTTAAGAAAGTAACAAGAATGCATAGCAAACGGGGGAAAAACTGGTTTAAGTTTGATAGAAATGGGGAAAAATGGGTTAGAAATGAGTGAAAAACTCTGAAACCAGGAAAGAATTGGGAAAATTCGCAAGGAAAAAAAAAGCTTAAAAGGAGTTTAAACGTGGCAAAAATAGGATAGAAACTGCCAAAAATGGATTAAAAGGGGTTAGGACTTGACAAAAATGGGTTAGGAAAGGGGAAAAATAACTTAAAAATGGTTATAAATTGAGAAATTTGGTTTAGGAAAAGAAACCAAAAAATGCTTAAAACGACTAAGAAAATGGAAATAAAAAAAGGGTTAGCAATGGCAAAAAGTGGCTTAAAACGTTTAAGAAAGTAACAAGAATGCATAGCAAACGGGGGGAAAACCGGTTTCAATTTTATAGAAATGGGGAAAAATGGGTTAGAAATGAGGGAAAAACTCTGAAACCAGGAAAGAATTGGGCAAAAATTAGCATGGAAAAAAAAAGCTTAAAAGGAGTTTAAACGTGGCAAAAATAGGATAGAAACTGCCAAAAATGGATTAAAAGGGGTTAGAACTTGACAAAAATGGGTTAGGAAAGGGGAAAAATAACTTAAAAATGGTTAGAAATTGAGAAATTTGGGTTAGGAAAAGAAACCAAAAAATGCTTAAAACGACTTAGAAAATGGAAATTAAAAAAAAAGGGTTAGTAATGGCCAAAAGTGGCTTAAAACGTTTAAGAATGTAACAAGAATGCATAGCAAACGGGGGGGAAACCGGTTTAAATTTGATAGAAATGGGGAAAAATGGGTTAGACATGAGGGAAAAACTCTGAAACCAGGAAAGAATTGGGTAAAAATTCTCAAGAAAAGACAAAAAAAATCTTACAAGAAGTTGAAACGTGGCAAAAATAGGATAGAAACTGCCAAAAATGGATTAAAAGGGGTTAGGACTTGACAAACGTGGGTTAGGAAAGGGGAAAAATAACTTAAAAATGGTTATAAATTGAGAAATTTGGGTTAGGAAAAGAAACCAAAAAATTCTTAAAACGACTTAGAAAATGGAAATAAAAAAAGGGTTAACAATGGCCAAAAGTGGCTTAAAACGTTTAAGAAAGTAACAAGAATGCATAGCAAACGGGGGGAAAACCGGTTTCAATTTGATAGAAATGGGGAAAAATGGGTTAGAAATGAGGGAAAAACTCTGAAACCAGGAAAGAATTGAGCAAAAATTAGCATGGAAAGAAAAAGCTGAAAAGGAGTTTAAACGTGGCAAAAATAGGATAGAAACTGCCAAAAATGGATTAAAAGGGGTTAGAACTTGACAAAAATGGGTTAGGAAAGGGGAAAAATAACTTAAAAATGGTTAGAAATTGAGAAATTTGTGTTAGGAAAAGAAACCAAAAAATGCTTAAAACGACTTAGAAAATGGAAATAAAAAAGGGGTTAGCAATGGCCAAAAGTGGCTTAAAACGTTTAAGAAAGTAACAAGAATGCATAGCAAACGGGGGGAAAACCGGTTTCAATTTGATAGAAATGGGGAAAAATGTGTTAGAAATGAGGGAAAAACTCTGAAACCAGGAAAGAATTGGGCAAAAATTAGCATGGAAAAAAAAAGCTTACAAGGGGTTGAAACGTGCCAAAAATAGGATAGAAACTGCCAAAAATGGATTAAAAGGGGTTAGGACTTGACAAAAATGGGTTAGGAAAGGGGAAAAATTACTTAAAAATGGTTATAAATTGAGAAATTTGGGTTAGGAAAAGAAACCAAAAAATGCTTAAAACGACTTAGAAAATGGAAATAAAAAAAGGGTTAGCAATGGCCAAAAGTGGCTTAAAACGTTTAAGAAAGTAACAAGAATGCATAGCAAACGGGGGGAAAACCGGTTTCAATTTTATAGAAATGGGGAAAAATGGGTTAGAAATGAGCGAAAAACTCTGAAACCAGGAAAGAATTGGGAAAAAAATAGCAAGGAGAAAAAAAAAAAGCTTAAAAGGGGATGAAACGTGGCAAAAATAGGATAGAAACTGCCAAAAATGGATTAAAAGGGGTTAGAACTTGTCAAAAGTGGGTTAGGAAAGGGGAAATATAACTTAAAAATGGTTAGGAATTGAGAAATTTGGGTTAGGAAAAGAAACCAAAAAATGCTTAAAACGACTTAGAAAATGGAAATAAAAAAAGGGTTAGCAATGGCCAAAAGTGGCTTAAAACGTTTAAGAAAGTAACAAGAATGCATAGCAAACGGGGGGAAAACCGGTTTCAATTTGATAGAAATGGGGAAAAATGGGTTAGAAATGAGGGAAAAACTCTGAAACCAGGAAAGAATTTGGCAAAAATTAGCATGGAAAAAAAAAGCTTACAAGGGGTTGAAACGTGCCAAAAATAGGATAGAAACTGCCAAAAATGGATTAAAAGGGGTTAGGACTTGACAAAAATGGGTTAGGAAAGGGGAAAAATAACTTAAAAATGGTTAGAAATTGAGAAATTTGGGTTAGGAAAAGAAACCAAAAAATGCTTAAAACGACTTAGAAAATGGAAATAAAAAAAGGGTTAGCAATGGCCAAAAGTGGCTTAAAACGTTTAAGAAAGTAACAAGAATGCATAGCAAACGGGGGGAAAACCGGTTTCAATTTTATAGAAATGGGGAAAAATGGGTTAGAAATGAGCGAAAAACTCTGAAACCAGGAAAGAATTGGGAAAAATTAGCATGGAAAAAAAAAGCTTAAAAGGGGATGAAACGTGGCAAAAATAGGATAGAAACTGCCAAAAATGGATTAAAGGGGGTTAGGACTTGACAAAAATGGGTTAGGAAAGGGGAAAAATAACTTAAAAATGGTTAGAAATTGAGAAATTTGGGTTAGGAAAAGAAACCAAAAAATGCTTAAAACGACTTAGAAAATGGAAATAAAAAAAGGGTTAGCAATGGCCAAAAGTGGCTTAAAACGTTTAAGAAAGTAACAAGAATGCATAGCAAACGGGGGGAAAACCGGTTTCAATTTTATAGAAATGGGGAAAAATGGGTTAGAAATGAGGGAAAAACTCTGAAACCAGGAAAGAATTGGGCAAAAATTAGCATGGAAAAAAAAAGCTTAAAAGGAGTTTAAACGTGGCAAAAATAGGATAGAAACTGCCAAAAATGGATTAAAAGGGGTTAGAACTTGACAAAAATGGGTTAGGAAAGGGGAAAAATAACTTAAAAATGGTTAGAAATTGAGAAATTTGGGTTAGGAAAAGAAACCAAAAAATGCTTAAAACGACTTAGAAAATGGAAATAAAAAAAGGGTTAGCAATGGCCAAAAATGGCTTAAAACGTTTAAGAAAGTAACAAGAATGCATAGCAAACGGGGGGAAAACCGGTTTCAATTTTATAGAAATGGGGAAAAATGGGTTAGAAATGAGGGAAAAACTCTGAAACCAGGAAAGAATTGGGCAAAAATTAGCATGGAAAAAAAAAGCTTACAAGGGGTTGAAACGTGCCAAAAATAGGATAGAAACTGCCAAAAATGGATTAAAAGGGGTTAGGACTTGACAAAAATGGGTTAGGAAAGGGGAAAAATAACTTAAAAATGGTTAGAAATTGAGAAATTTGGGTTAGGAAAAGAAACCAAAAAATGCTTAAAACGACTTAGAAAATGGAAATAAAAAAAGGGTTAGCAATGGCCAAAAGTGGCTTAAAACGTTTAAGAAAGTAACAAGAATGCATAGCAAACGGGGGGAAAACCGGTTTCAATTTTATAGAAATGGGGAAAAATGGGTTAGAAATGAGCGAAAAACTCTGAAACCAGGAAAGAATTGGGAAAAATTAGCATGGAAAAAAAAAGCTTAAAAGGGGATGAAACGTGGCAAAAATAGGATAGAAACTGCCAAAAATGGATTAAAGGGGGTTAGGACTTGACAAAAATGGGTTAGGAAAGGGGAAAAATAACTTAAAAATGGTTAGAAATTGAGAAATTTGGGTTAGGAAAAGAAACCAAAAAATGCTTAAAACGACTTAGAAAATGGAAATAAAAAAAGGGTTAGCAATGGCCAAAAGTGGCTTAAAACGTTTAAGAAAGTAACAAGAATGCATAGCAAACGGGGGGAAAACCGGTTTCAATTTTATAGAAATGGGGAAAAATGGGTTAGAAATGAGGGAAAAACTCTGAAACCAGGAAAGAATTTGGCAAAAATTAGCATGGAAAAAAAAAGCTTAAAAGGAGTTTAAACGTGGCAAAAATAGGATAGAAACTGCCAAAAATGGATTAAAAGGGGTTAGAACTTGACAAAAATGGGTTAGGAAAGGGGAAAAATAACTTAAAAATGGTTAGAAATTGAGAAATTTGGGTTAGGAAAAGAAACCAAAAAATGCTTAAAACGACTTAGAAAATGGAAATAAAAAAAGGGTTAGCAATGGCCAAAAATGGCTTAAAACGTTTAAGAAAGTAACAAGAATGCATAGCAAACGGGGGGAAAACCGGTTTCAATTTTATAGAAATGGGGAAAAATGGGTTAGAAATGAGGGAAAAACTCTGAAACCAGGAAAGAATTGGGCAAAAATTAGCATGGAAAAAAAAAGCTTACAAGGGGTTGAAACGTGCCAAAAATAGGATAGAAACTGCCAAAAATGGATTAAAAGGGGTTAGGACTTGACAAAAATGGGTTAGGAAAGGGGAAAAATTACTTAAAAATGGTTATAAATTGAGAAATTTGGGTTAGGAAAAGAAACCAAAAAATGCTTAAAACGACTTAGAAAATGGAAATAAAAAAAGGGTTAGCAATGGCCAAAAGTGGCTTAAAACGTTTAAGAAAGTAACAAGAATGCATAGCAAACGGGGGGAAAACCGGTTTCAATTTTATAGAAATGGGGAAAAATGGGTTAGAAATGAGCGAAAAACTCTGAAACCAGGAAAGAATTGGGAAAAAAATAGCAAGGAGAAAAAAAAAAAGCTTAAAAGGGGATGAAACGTGGCAAAAATAGGATAGAAACTGCCAAAAATGGATTCAAAGGGGTTAGAACTTGTCAAAAGTGGGTTAGGAAAGGGGAAAAATAACTTAAAAATGGTTAGAAATTGAGAAATTTGGGTTAGGAAAAGAAACCAAAAAATGCTTAAAACGACTTAGAAAATGGAAATAAAAAAAGGGTTAGCAATGGCCAAAAGTGGCTTAAAACGTTTAAGAAAGTAACAAGAATGCATAGCAAACGGGGGGAAAAAAGCGGTTTAAATTTGATAGAAATGGGGCAAAATGGGTTAGAAATGAGCGAAAAACTCTGAAACCAGGAAAGAATTGGGCAAAAATTAGCAAGGACAAAAAAAAAAGCTTACAAGGGGTTGAAACGTGGCAAAAATAGGATAGAAACTGCCAAAAATGGAGTAAAAGGGGTTAGAACTTGACAAAAATGGGTTAGGAAAGGGGAAAAATAACTTAAAAATGGTTACAAATTGATAAATTTGGGTTAGGAAAAGAAACCAAAAAATGCTTAAAATGACTTAGAAAATGGAAATAAAAAAAGGGTTAGTAATGTCCAGAAGTGGCTTAAAACGTTTAAGAAAGTAACAAGAATGCATAGCAACGGCAGGAAAACCGGTTTCAATTTGATAGAAATGGGGAAAAATGGGTTAAAAATGAGCCAAAAACTCTGAAACCAGGAAAGAATTGGGCAAAAAATAGCAAGAAAAGAAAAGAAAAGCTTAAAAGGGGTCGAAACGTGGCAAAAATAGGATAGAAACTGCCAAAAACTGATTAAAAGGGGTTACAACTTGACAAAAATGGGTTAGGAAAGGGGAAAAATAACTTAAAAATGGTTAGAAATTGAGAAATTTGGGTTAGGAAAAGAAACGAAAAAATGCTTAAAACGACTTAGAAAATGGAAATAAAAAAAGGGTTAGTAATGGCCAAAAGTGGCTCAAAACATATTAGAAAGAAACAAGAATGCATAGCAAACGGGGGGAAAAACGGTTTAAATTTGGTATAAATGGGGAAAAATGGGCTAGAAATGAGCGAAAAACTCTGAAACCAGGAAAGAATTGGGCAAAAATTAGCAAGGACAAAAAATAAAGCTAACAAGGGGTTGAAACGTGGCAAAAATAGGATAGAAACTGCCAAAAATGGATTAAAAGGGGTTAGAACTTGACAAAAATGGGTTAGGAAAGGGGAAAAATAACTTAAAAATGGTTAGAAATTGAGAAATTTGGGTTGGGAAAAGAAACCAAAAAATGCTTAAAATGACTTAGAAAATGGAAATAAAAAAGGGGTTAGCAATGGCCAAAAGTGGCTTAAAACGTTTAAGAAATTAACAAGAATGCATAGCAAACGGGGGGAAAACCGGTTTCAATTTTATAGAAATGGGGAAAAATGGGTTAGAAAGGAGGGAAAAACTCTGAAACCAGGAAAGAATTGGGCAAAAATTCGCATGGAAAAAAAAAGCTTAAAAGGAGTTTAAACGTGGCAAAAATAGGATAGAAACTGCCAAAAATGGATTAAAAGGGGTTAGAACTTGACAAAAATGGGTTAGGAAAGGGGAAAAATAACTTAAAAATGGTTAGAAATTGAGAAATTTGGGTTAGGAAAAGAAACCAAAAAATGCTTAAAACGACTTAGAAAATGGAAATAAAAAAAAAGGGTTAGTAATGGCCAAAAGTGGCTTAAAACGTTTAAGAATGTAACAAGAATGCATAGCAAACGGGGGGGAAACCGGTTTAAATTTGATAGAAATGGGGAAAAATGGGTTAGAAATGAGCGAAAAACTCTGAAACGAGGAAAGAATTGGGTAAAAATTCTCAAGAAAAGACAAAAAAAATCTTACAAGAAGTTGAAACGTGGCAAAAATAGGATAGAAACTGCCAAAAATGGATTAAAAGGGGTTAGGAATTGACAAACGTGGGTTAGGAAAGGGGAAAAATAACTTAAAAATGGTTAGAAATTGAGAAATTTGGGTTAGGAAAAGAAACCAAAAAATGCTTAAAACGACTTAGAAAATGGAAATAAAAAAAGGGTTAGCAATGGCCAAAAATGGCTTAAAACGTTTAAGAAAGTAACAAGAATGCATAGCAAACGGGGGGAAAACCGGTTTCAATTTTATAGAAATGGGGAAAAATGGGTTAGAAATGAGGGAAAAACTCTGAAACCAGGAAAGAATTGGGCAAAAATTAGCATGGAAAAAAAAAGCTTACAAGGGGTTGAAACGTGCCAAAAATAGGATAGAAACTGCCAAAAATGGATTAAAAGGGGTTAGGACTTGACAAAAATGGGTTAGGAAAGGGGAAAAATAACTTAAAAATGGTTAGAAATTGAGAAATTTGGGTTAGGAAAAGAAACCAAAAAATGCTTAAAACGACTTAGAAAATGGAAATAAAAAAAGGGTTAGCAATGGCCAAAAGTGGCTTAAAACGTTTAAGAAAGTAACAAGAATGCATAGCAAACGGGGGGAAAACCGGTTTCAATTTTATAGAAATGGGGAAAAATGGGTTAGAAATGAGCGAAAAACTCTGAAACCAGGAAAGAATTGGGAAAAATTAGCATGGAAAAAAAAAGCTTAAAAGGGGATGAAACGTGGCAAAAATAGGATAGAAACTGCCAAAAATGGATTAAAGGGGGTTAGGACTTGACAAAAATGGGTTAGGAAAGGGGAAAAATAACTTAAAAATGGTTAGAAATTGAGAAATTTGGGTTAGGAAAAGAAACCAAAAAATGCTTAAAACGACTTAGAAAATGGAAATAAAAAAAGGGTTAGCAATGGCCAAAAGTGGCTTAAAACGTTTAAGAAAGTAACAAGAATGCATAGCAAACGGGGGGAAAACCGGTTTCAATTTTATAGAAATGGGGAAAAATGGGTTAGAAATGAGGGAAAAACTCTGAAACCAGGAAAGAATTTGGCAAAAATTAGCATGGAAAAAAAAAGCTTAAAAGGAGTTTAAACGTGGCAAAAATAGGATAGAAACTGCCAAAAATGGATTAAAAGGGGTTAGAACTTGACAAAAATGGGTTAGGAAAGGGGAAAAATAACTTAAAAATGGTTAGAAATTGAGAAATTTGGGTTAGGAAAAGAAACCAAAAAATGCTTAAAACGACTTAGAAAATGGAAATAAAAAAAGGGTTAGCAATGGCCAAAAATGGCTTAAAACGTTTAAGAAAGTAACAAGAATGCATAGCAAACGGGGGGAAAACCGGTTTCAATTTTATAGAAATGGGGAAAAATGGGTTAGAAATGAGGGAAAAACTCTGAAACCAGGAAAGAATTGGGCAAAAATTAGCATGGAAAAAAAAAGCTTACAAGGGGTTGAAACGTGCCAAAAATAGGATAGAAACTGCCAAAAATGGATTAAAAGGGGTTAGGACTTGACAAAAATGGGTTAGGAAAGGGGAAAAATTACTTAAAAATGGTTATAAATTGAGAAATTTGGGTTAGGAAAAGAAACAAAAAAATGCTTAAAACGACTTAGAAAATGGAAATAAAAAAAGGGTTAGCAATGGCCAAAAAGTGGCTTAAAACGTTTAAGAAAGTAACAAGAATGCATAGCAAACGGGGGGAAAACCGGTTTCAATTTTATAGAAATGGGGAAAAATGGGTTAGAAATGAGCGAAAAACTCTGAAACCAGGAAAGAATTGGGAAAAAAATAGCAAGGAGAAAAAAAAAAGCTTAAAAGGGGATGAAACGTGGCAAAAATAGGATAGAAACTGCCAAAAATGGATTCAAAGGGGTTAGAACTTGTCAAAAGTGGGTTAGGAAAGGGGAAAAATAACTTAAAAATGGTTAGAAATTGAGAAATTTGGGTTAGGAAAAGAAACCAAAAAATGCTTAAAACGACTTAGAAAATGGAAATAAAAAAAGGGTTAGCAATGGCCAAAAGTGGCTTAAAACGTTTAAGAAAGTAACAAGAATGCATAGCAAACGGGGGGAAAAAAGCGGTTTAAATTTGATAGAAATGGGGCAAAATGGGTTAGAAATGAGCGAAAAACTCTGAAACCAGGAAAGAATTGGGCAAAAATTAGCAAGGACAAAAAAAAAAGCTTACAAGGGGTTGAAACGTGGCAAAAATAGGATAGAAACTGCCAAAAAATGGAGTAAAAGGGGTTAGAACTTGACAAAAATGGGTTAGGAAAGGGGAAAAATAACTTAAAAATGGTTACAAATTGATAAATTTGGGTTAGGAAAAGAAACCAAAAAATGCTTAAAATGACTTAGAAAATGGAAATAAAAAAAGGGTTAGTAATGTCCAGAAGTGGCTTAAAACGTTTAAGAAAGTAACAAGAATGCATAGCAACGGCAGGAAAACCGGTTTCAATTTGATAGAAATGGGGAAAAATGGGTTAAAAATGAGCCAAAAACTCTGAAACCAGGAAAGAATTGGGCAAAAAATAGCAAGAAAAGAAAAGAAAAGCTTAAAAGGGGTCGAAACGTGGCAAAAATAGGATAGAAACTGCCAAAAACTGATTAAAAGGGGTTACAACTTGACAAAAATGGGTTAGGAAAGGGGAAAAATAACTTAAAAATGGTTAGAAATTGAGAAATTTGGGTTAGGAAAAGAAACGAAAAAATGCTTAAAACGACTTAGAAAATGGAAATAAAAAAAGGGTTAGTAATGGCCAAAAGTGGCTCAAAACATATTAGAAAGAAAACAAGAATGCATAGCAAACGGGGGAAAAACGGTTTAAATTTGGTATAAATGGGGAAAAATGGGCTAGAAATGAGCGAAAAACTCTGAAACCAGGAAAGAATTGGGCAAAAATTAGCAAGGACAAAAAATAAAGCTAACAAGGGGTTGAAACGTGGCAAAAATAGGATAGAAACTGCCAAAAATGGATTAAAAGGGGTTAGAACTTGACAAAAATGGGTTAGGAAAGGGGAAAAATAACTTAAAAATGGTTAGAAATTGAGAAATTTGGGTTGGGAAAAGAAACCAAAAAATGCTTAAAATGACTTAGAAAATGGAAATAAAAAAGGGGTTAGCAATGGCCAAAAGTGGCTTAAAACGTTTAAGAAATTAAACAAGAATGCATAGCAAAAGGGGGGAAAACCGGATCAATTTTATAGAAATGGGGAAAAATGGGTTAGAAAGGAGGGAAAAACTCTGAAACCAGGAAAGAATTGGGCAAAAATTCGCATGGAAAAAAAAAGCTTAAAAGGAGTTTAAACGTGGCAAAAATAGGATAGAAACTGCCAAAAATGGATTAAAAGGGGTTAGAACTTGACAAAAATGGGTTAGGAAAGGGGAAAAATAACTTAAAAATGGTTAGAAATTGAGAAATTTGGGTTAGGAAAAGAAACCAAAAAATGCTTAAAACGACTTAGAAAATGGAAATAAAAAAAAAGGGTTAGTAATGGCCAAAAGTGGCTTAAAACGTTTAAGAATGTAACAAGAATGCATAGCAAACGGGGGGGAAACCGGTTTAAATTTGATAGAAATGGGGAAAAATGGGTTAGAAATGAGCGAAAAACTCTGAAACGAGGAAAGAATTGGGTAAAAATTCTCAAGAAAAGACAAAAAAAATCTTACAAGAAGTTGAAACGTGGCAAAAATAGGATAGAAACTGCCAAAAATGGATTAAAAGGGGTTAGGAATTGACAAACGTGGGTTAGGAAAGGGGAAAAATAACTTAAAAATGGTTATAAATTGAGAAATTTGGGTTAGGAAAAGAAACCAAAAAATGCTTAAAACGACTTAGAAAATGGAAATAAAAAAAGGGTTAACAATGGCCAAAAGTGGCTTAAAACGTTTAAGAAAGTAACAAGAATGCATAGCAAACGGGGGGAAAACCGGTTTCAATTTGATAGAAATGGGGAAAAATGGGTTAGAAATGAGGGAAAAACTCTGAAACCAGGAAAGAATTGAGCAAAAATTAGCATGGAAAGAAAAAGCTGAAAAGGAGTTTAAACGTGGCAAAAATAGGATAGAAACTGCCAAAAATGGATTAAAAGGGGTTAGAACTTGACAAAAATGGGTTAGGAAAGGGGAAAAATTACTTAAAAATGGTTAGAAATTGAGAAATTTGCGTTAGGAAAAGAAACCAAAAAATGCTTAAACGACATAGAAAATGGAAATAAAAAAAAAGGGTTAGTAATGGCCAAAAGTGGCTTAAAACGTTTAAGAATGTAACAAGAATGCATAGCAAACGGGGGGGAAACCCATTTAAATTTGATAGAAATGGGGAAAAATGGGCTAGAAATGAGCGAAAAACTCTGAAACCAGGAAAGAATTGGGTAAAAATTCTCAAGAAAAGACAAAAAAAATCTTACAAGAAGTTGAAACGTGGCAAAAATAGGATAGAAACTGCCAAAAATGGATTAAAAGGGGTTAGGACTTGATAAACGTGGGTTAGGAAAGGGGAAAAATAACTTAAAAATGGTTAGAAATTGAGAAATTTGGGTTAGGAAAAGAAACCAAAAAATGCTTAAAACGACTTAGAAAATGGAAATAAAAAAAGGGTTAGTAATGGCCAAAAGTGGCTTAAAACGTTTAAGAAAGTAACACGAATGCATAGCAAATGCGGGAAAAACTGGTTTAAATTTTATAGAAATGGGGAAAAATGGGTTAGAAATGAGTGAAAAACTCTGAAACCAGGAAAGAATTGCGCAAAAATTAGCATGGAAAAAAAAAAGCTTACAAGGGGTTGAAACGTGGCAAAAAAAGGATAGAAACTGCCAAAAATGGATTAAAAGGGGTTAGGACTTGATAAAAGTGGGTTAGGAAATAGGAAAAATAACTTAAAAATGGTTAGAAATTGAGAAATTTGGGTTAGGAAAAGAAACCAAAAAATGCTTAAAACGACTTAGAAAATGGAAATAAAAAAAGGGTTAGTAATGGCCAAAAGTGGCTCAAAACATATTAGAAAGAAACAAGAATGCATAGAAAAAGGGGGGAAAAACGGTTTAAATTTGGTATAAATGGGGAAAAATGGGCTAGAAATGAGCGAAAAACTCTGAAACCAGGAAAGAATTGGGCAAAAATTAGCAAGGACAAAAAATAAAGCTAACAAGGGGTTGAAACGTGGCAAAAATAGGATAGAAACTGCCAAAAATGGATTAAAAGGGGTTAGAACTTGACAAAAATGGGTTAGGAAAGGGGAAAAATAACTTAAAAATGGTTAGAAATTGAGAAATTTGGGTTAGGAAAAGAAACCAAAAAATGCTTAAAATGACTTAGAAAATGGAAATAAAAAAGGGGTTAGCAATGGCCAAAAGTGGCTTAAAACGTTTAAGAAAGTAACAAGAATGCATAGCAAACGGGGGGAAAACCGGTTTCAATTTTATAGAAATGGGGAAAAATGGGTTAGAAATGAGGGAAAAACTCTGAAACCAGGAAAGAATTGGGCAAAAATTAGCATGGAAAAAAAAAGCTTACAAGGGGTTGAAACGTGCCAAAAATAGGATAGAAACTGCCAAAAATGGATTAAAAGGGGTTAGGACTTGACAAAAATGGCTTAGGAACGGAGAAAAATTACTTAAAAATGGTTATAAATTGAGAAATTTGGGTTAGGAAAAGAAACCAAAAAATGCTTAAAACGACTTAGAAAATGGAAATAAAAAAAGGGTTAGCAATGGCCAAAAGTGGCTTAAAACGTTTAAGAAAGTAACAAGAATGCATAGCAAACGGGGGGAAAACCGGTTTCAATTTTATAGAAATGGGGAAAAATGGGTTAGAAATGAGGGAAAAACTCTGAAACCAGGAAAGAATTGGGCAAAAATTAGCATGGAAAAAAAAAGCTTACAAGGGGTTGAAACGTGCCAAAAATAGGATAGAAACTGCCAAAAATGGATTAAAGGGGGTTAGAACTTGACAAAAATGGGTTAGGAAAGGGGAAAAATAACTTAAAAATGGTTAGAAATTGAGAAATTTGGGTTAGGAAAAGAAACCAAAAAATGCTTAAAACGACTTAGAAAATGGAAATAAAAAAGGGGTTAGCAATGGCCAAAAGTGGCTTAAAACGTTTAAGAAAGTAACAAGAATGCATAGCAAACGGGGGGAAAACCGGTTTCAATTTGATAGAAATGGGGAAAAATGGGTTAGAAATGAGGGAAAAACTCTGAAACCAGGAAAGAATTGGGCAAAAATTAGCATGGAAAAAAAAAGCTTAAAAGGGGTTGAAACGTGCCAAAAATAGGATAGAAACTGCCAAAAATGGATTAAAAGGGGTTAGGACTTGACAAAAATGGGTTAGGAAAGGGGAAAAATTACTTAAAAATGGTTAGAAATTGAGAAATTTGGGTTAGGAAAAGAAACCAAAAAATGCTTAAAACGACTTAGAAAATGGAAATAAAAAAAGGGTTAGCAATGGCCAAAAGTGGCTTAAAACGTTTAAGAAAGTAACAAGAATGCATAGCAAACGGGGGGAAAACCGGTTTCAATTTTATAGAAATGGGGAAAAATGGGTTAGAAATGAGCGAAAAACTCTGAAACCAGGAAAGAATTGGGAAAAATTAGCATGGAAAAAAAAAGCTTAAAAGGGGATGAAACGTGGCAAAAATAGGATAGAAACTGCCAAAAATGGATTAAAAGGGGTTAGAACTTGACAAAAATGGGTTAGGAAAGGGGAAAATTACTTAAAAATGGTTATAAATTGAGAAATTTGGGTTAGGAAAAGAAACCAAAAAATGCTTAAAACGACTTAGAAAATGGAAATAAAAAAGGGGTTAGCAATGGCCAAAAGTGGCTTAAAACGTTTAAGAAAGTAACAAGAATGCATAGCAAACGGGGGGAAAACCGGTTTCAATTTTATAGAAATGGGGAAAAATGGGTTAGAAATGAGGGAAAAACTCTGAAACCAGGAAAGAATTGGGCAAAAATTAGCATGGAAAAAAAAAGCTTACAAGGGGTTGAAACGTGCCAAAAATAGGATAGAAACTGCCAAAAATGGATTAAAAGGGGTTAGGACTTGACAAAAATGGGTTAGGAAAGGGGAAAAATAACTTAAAAATGGTTAGAAATTGAGAAATTTGGGTTAGGAAAAGAAACCAAAAAATGCTTAAAACGACTTAGAAAATGGAAATAAAAAAAGGGTTAGCAATGGCCAAAAGTGGCTTAAAACGTTTAAGAAAGTAACAAGAATGCATAGCAAACGGGGGGAAAACCGGTTTCAATTTTATAGAAATGGGGAAAAATGGGTTAGAAATGAGCGAAAAACTCTGAAACCAGGAAAGAATTGGGCAAAAAATAGCAAGGAGAAAAAAAAAAAGCTTAAAAAGGGATGAAACGTGGCAAAAATAGGATAGAAACTGCCAAAAATGGATTAAAAGGGGTTAGAACTTGTCAAAAGTGGGTTAGGAAAGGGGAAAAATAACTTAAAAATGGTTAGAAATTGAGAAATTTGGGTTAGGAAAAGAAACCAAAAAATGCTTAAAACGACTTAGAAAATGGAAATAAAAAAAGGGTTAGCAATGGCCAAAAGTGGCTTAAAACGTTTAAGAAAGTAACAAGAATGCATAGCAAACGGGGGGAAAAAAGCGGTTTAAATTTGATAGAAATGGGGCAAAATGGGTTAGAAATGAGCGAAAAACTCTGAAACCAGGAAAGAATTGGGCAAAAAATAGCAAGGAGAAAAAAAAAAAGCTTACAAGGGGTTGAAACGTGGCAAAAATAGGATAGAAACTGCCAGAAATGGATTAAAAAGGGTTAGAACTTGTCAAAAGTGGGTTAGGAAAGGGGAAAAATAACTTAAAAATGGTTAGAAATTGAGAAATTTGGGTTAGGAAAAGAAACCAAAAAATGCTTAAAACGACTTAGAAAATGGAAATAAAAAAAGGGTTAGCAATGGCCAAAAGTGGCTTAAAACGTTTAAGAAAGTAACAAGAATGCATAGCAAACGGGGGAAAACCGGTTCAATTTTATAGAAATGGGGAAAAATGGGTTAGACATGAGGAAAAAACTCTGAAACCAGGAAAGAATTGTGCAAAAATTAGCATGGAGAAAAAAAAGTTTAAAAGGAGTTTAAACGTGGCAAAAATAGGATAGAAACTGCCAACAATGGATTAAAAGGGGTTAGAACTTGACAAAAATGGGTTAGGAAAGGGGAAAAATAACTTAAAAATGGTTAGAAATTGAGAAATTTGGGTTAGGAAAAGAAACCAAAAATGCTTAAAACGACTTAGAAAATGGAAATAAAAAAAGGGTTAGCAATGGCCAAAAGTGGCTTAAAACGTTTAAGAAAGTAACAAGAATGCATAGCAAACGGGGGAAAACCGGTTTCAATTTTATAGAAATGGGGAAAAATGGGTTAGAAATGAGCGAAAAACTCTGAAACCAGGAAAGAATTGGGAAAAATTAGCATGGAAAAAAAAAGCTTAAAAGGGGATGAAACGTGGCAAAAATAGGATAGAAACTGCCAAAAATGGATTAAAGGGGGTTAGGACTTGACAAAAATGGGTTAGGAAAGGGGAAAAATAACTTAAAAATGGTTAGAAATTGAGAAATTTGGGGTTAGGAAAGAAACCAAAAAATGCTTAAAACGACTTAGAAAATGGAAATAAAAAAAGGGTTTGCAATGGCCAAAAGTGGCTTAAAACGTTTAAGAAAGTAACAAGAATGCATAGCAAACGGGGGAAAACCGGTTTCAATTTTATAGAAATGGGAAAAATGGGTTAGAAATGAGGGAAAAACTCTGAAACCAGGAAAGAATTTGGCAAAAATTAGCATGGAAAAAAAAGCTTAAAAGGAGTTTAAACGTGGCAAAAATAGGATAGAAACTGCCAACAATGGATTAAAAGGGGTTAGAACTTGACAAAAATGGGTTAGGAAAGGGAAAAATAACTTAAAAATGGTTAGAAATTGAGAAATTTGGGTTAGGAAAAGAAACCAAAAAATGCTTAAAACGACTTAGAAAATGGAAATAAAAAAGGGGTTAGCAATGGCCAAAAGTGGCTTAAAACGTTTAAGAAAGTAACAAGAATGCATAGCAAACGGGGGGAAAACCGGTTTCAATTTTATAGAAATGGGGAAAAATGGGTTAGAAATGAGGGAAAAACTCTGAAACCAGAAAGAATTGGGCAAAAATTAGCATGGAAAAAAAAAGCTTACAAGGGGTTGAAACGTGCCAAAAATAGGATAGAAACTGCCAAAAATGGATTAAAAGGGGTTAGAACTTGACAAAAATGGGTTAGGAAAGGGGAAAAATAACTTAAAAATGGTTATAAATTGAGAAATTTGGGTCAGGAAAAGAAACCAAAAAATGCTTAAAACGACTTAGAAAATGGAAATAAAAAAAGGGTTAGCAATGGCCAAAAGTGGCTTAAAACGTTTAAGAAAGTAACAAGAATGCATAGCAAACGGGGGGAAAACCGGTTTCAATTTTATAGAAATGGGGAAAAATGGTTAGAAATGAGCGAAAAACTCTGAAACCAGGAAAGAATTGGGCAAAAAATAGCAAGGAGAAAAAAAAAAAGCTTAAAAGGGGATGAAACGTGGCAAAAATAGGATAGAAACTGCCAAAAATGGATTAAAAGGGGTTAGAACTTGTCAAAAGTGGGTTAGGAAAGGGGAAAAATAACTTAAAAATGGTTAGAAATTGAGAAATTTGGGTTAGGAAAAGAAACCAAAAAATGCTTAAAACGACTTAGAAAATGGAAATAAAAAAAAGGGGTTAGCAATGGCCAAAAGTGGCTTAAAACGTTTAAGAAAGTAACAAGAATGCATAGCAAACGGGGGGAAAAAAGCGGTTTTAAATTTGATAGAAATGGGGCAAAATGGGTTAGAAATGAGCGGAAAAACTCTGAAACCAGGAAAGAATTGGGCAAAAAAATAGCAAGGAGAAAAAAAAAAAGCTTACAAGGGGTTGAAACGTGGCAAAAATAGGATAGAAACTGCCAAAAATGGATTAAAAAGGGTTAGAACTTGTCAAAAGTGGGTTAGGAAAGGGGAAAAATAACTTAAAAATGGTTAGAAATTGAGAAATTTGGGTTAGGAAAAGAAACCAAAAAATGCTTAAAACGACTTAGAAAATGGAAATAAAAAAAGGGTTAGCAATGGCCAAAAGTGGCTTAAAACGTTTAAGAAAGTAACAAGAATGCATAGCAAACGGGGGAAAACCGGTTTCAATTTTATAGAAATGGGGAAAAATGGGTTAGACATGAGGAAAAAACTCTGAAACCAGGAAAGAATTGTGCAAAAATTAGCATGGAGAAAAAAGTTTAAAAGGAGTTTAAACGTGGCAAAAATAGGATAGAAACTGCCAACAATGGATTAAAAGGGGTTAGAACTTGACAAAAATGGTTAGGAAAGGGGAAAAATAACTTAAAAATGGTTAGAAATTGAGAAATTTGGGTTAGGAAAAGAAACCAAAAAATGCTTAAAACGACTTAGAAAATGGAAATAAAAAAGGGGTTAGCAATGGCCAAAAGTGGCTTAAAACGTTTAAGAAAGTAACAAGAATGCATTGCAAACGGGGGAAAAAAGCAGTTTCAATTTTATAGAAATGGGGAAAAATGGGTTAGAAATGAGCGAAAAACTCTGAAACCAGGAAAGAATTGGGCAAAAATTAGCCTGGAAAAAAAAGCTTAAAAGGAGTTTAAAGGTGGGAAAAATAGGATAGAAACTGCCAAAAATGGATAAAAGGGGTTAGAACTTGACAAAAATGGGTTAGGAAAGGGGAAAAATAACTTAAAAATGGTTAGAAATTGAGAAATTTGGGTTAGGAAAAGAAACCAAAAAATGCTTAAAAACGACTTAGAAAATGGAAATAAAAAAGGGTTAGCAATGGCCAAAAGTGGCTTAAAACGTTTAAGAAAGTAACAAGAATGCATAGCAAACGGGGGGAAAAAAGCGGTTTAAATTTGATAGAAATGGGGCAAAATGGTTAGAAATGAGCGAAAAACTCTGAAACCAGGAAATAATTGGGCAAAAAATAGCAATGAGAAAAAAAAAAGCTTACAAGGGGTTGAAACGTGGCAAAAATAGGATAGAAACTGCCAAAAATGGATTAAAAGGGGTTAGAACTTGACAAAAATGGGGTTAGGAAAGGGGAAAAATAACTTAAAAATGGTTAGAAATTGAGAAATTTGGGTTAGGAAAAGAAACCAAAAAATGCTTAAAACGACTTAGAAAATGGAAATAAAAAAAGGGTTAGCAATGGCCAAAAGTGGCTTAAAACGTTTAAGAAAGTAACAAGAATGCATAGCAAACGGGGGGGAAAACCGGTTTCAATTTTATAGAAATGGGGAAAAATGGGTTAGAAATGAGGGAAAAACTCTGAAACCAGGAAGGAATTGGGCAAAAATTAGCATGGAAAAAAAAAGCTTACAAGGGGTTGAAACGTGCCAAAAATAGGATAGAAACTGCCAAAAATGGATTAAAAGGGGTTAGGACTTGACAAAAATGGGTTAGGAAAGGGGAAAAATAACTTAAAAATGGTTATAAATTGAGAAATTTGGGTCAGGAAAAGAAACCAAAAAATGCTTAAAACGACTTAGAAAATGGAAATAAAAAAAGGTTAGCAATGGCCAAAAGTGGCTTAAAACGTTTAAGAAAGTAACAAGAATGCACAGCAAACGGGGGGAAAACCGGTTTCAATTTTATAGAAATGGGGAAAAATGGGTTAGAAATGAGCGAAAAACTCTGAAACCAGGAAAGAATTGGGCAAAAAATTAGCAAGGAGAAAAAAAAAAAGCTTAAAAGGGGATGAAACGTGGCAAAAATAGGATAGAAACTGCCAAAAATGGATTAAAAGGGGTTAGAACTTGTCAAAAGTGGGTTAGGAAAGGGGAAAAATAACTTAAAAATGGTTAGAAATTGAGAAATTTGGGTTAGGAAAAGAAACCAAAAAATGCTTAAAACGACTTAGAAAATGGAAATAAAAAAAGGGTTAGCAATGGCCAAAAGTGGCTTAAAACGTTTAAGAAAGTAACAAGAATGCATAGCAAACGGGGGGAAAAAAGCGGTTTAAATTTGATAGAAATGGGGCAAAATGGGTTAGAAATGAGCGAAAAACTCTGAAACCAGGAAAGAATTGGGCAAAAAATAGCAAGGAGAAAAAAAAAAAGCTTACAAGGGGTTGAAACGTGGCAAAAATAGGATAGAAACTGCCAAAAATGGATTAAAAAGGGTAGAACTTGTCAAAAGTGGGTTAGGAAAGGGGAAAAATAACTTAAAAATGGTTAGAAATTGAGAAATTTGGGTTAGGAAAAGAAACCAAAAAATGCTTAAAACGACTTAGAAAATGGAAATAAAAAAAAGGGTTAGCAATGGCCAAAAGTGGCTTAAAACGTTTAAGAAAGTAACAAGAATGCATAGCAAACGGGGGGAAAACCGGTTTCAATTTTATAGAAATGGGGAAAAATGGGTTAGACATGAGGAAAAAACTCTGAAACCAGGAAAGAATTGTGCAAAAATTAGCATGGAGAAAAAAAGTTTAAAAGGAGTTTAAACGTGGCAAAAATAGGATAGAAACTGCCAACAATGGATTAAAAGGGGTTAGAACTTGACAAAAATGGGTTAGGAAAGGGAAAAATAACTTAAAAATGGTTAGAAATTGAGAAATTTGGGTTAGGAAAAGAAACCAAAAAATGCTTAAAACGACTTAGAAAATGGAAATAAAAAAGGGGTTAGCAATGGCCAAAAGTGGCTTAAAACGTTTAAGAAAGTAACAAGAATGCATAGCAAACGGGGGGAAAACCGGTTTCAATTTGATAGAAATGGGGAAAAATGGGTTAGAAATGAGGGAAAAACTCTGAAACCAGGAAAGAATTGGGCAAAAATTAGCCTGGAAAAAAAAAGCTTACAAGGGGTTGAAACGTGCCAAAAATAGGATAGAAACTGCCAAAAATGGATTAAAAGGGGTTAGGACTTGACAAAAATGGGTTAGGAAAGGGAAAAATTACTTAAAAATGGTTACAAATTGAGAAATTTGGGTTAGGAAAAGAAACCAAAAAATGCTTAAAACGACTTAGAAAATGGAAATAAAAAAAGGGTTAGCAATGGCCAAAAGTGGCTTAAAACGTTTAAGAAAGTAACAAGAATGCATAGCAAACGGGGGGAAAACCGGTTTCAATTTTATAGAAATGGGGAAAAATGGGTTAGAAATGAGCGAAAAACTCTGAAACCAGGAAAGAATTGGGAAAAATTAGCATGGAAAAAAAGCTTAAAAGGGGATGAAACGTGGCAAAAATAGGATAGAAACTGCCAAAAATGGATTAAAGGGGGTTAGGACTTGACAAAAATGGGTTAGGAAAGGGGAAAAATAACTTAAAAATGGTTAGAAATTGAGAAATTTGGGTTAGGAAAAGAAACCAAAAAATGCTTAAAACGACTTAGGAAAATGGAAATAAAAAAAGGGTAGCAATGGCCAAAAGTGGCTTAAAACGTTTAAGAAAGTAACAAGAATGCATAGCAAACGGGGGGAAAACCGGTTTCAATTTTATAGAAATGGGGAAAAATGGGTTAGAAATGAGGGAAAAACTCTGAAACCAGGAAAGAATTTGGCAAAAAATTAGCATGGAAAAAAAAAGCTTAAAAGGAGTTTAAACGTGGCAAAAATAGGATAGAAACTGCCAAAAATGGATTAAAAGGGGTTAGAACTTGACAAAAATGGGGTTAGGAAAGGGAAAAATAACTTAAAAATGGTTAGAAATTGAGAAATTTGGGTTAGGAAAAGAAACCAAAAAATGCTTAAAACGACTTGGAAAATGGAAATAAAAAAGGGTTAGCAATGGCCAAAAGTGGCTTAAAACGTTTAAGAAAGTAACAAGAATGCATAGCAAACGGGGGGAAAACCGGTTTCAATTTTATAGAAATGGGGAAAAATGGGTTAGAAATGAGGGAAAAACTCTGAAAAGGAAAAACTCTGAAACCAGGAAAGAATTGGGCAAAAATTAGCATGGAAAAAAAAAGCTTACAAGGGGTTGAAACGTGCCAAAAATAGGATAGAAACTGCCAAAAATGGATTAAAAGGGGTTAGGACTTGACAAAAATGGGTTAGGAAAGGGGAAAAATAACTTAAAAATGGTTATAAATTGAGAAATTTGGGTCAGGAAAAGAAACCAAAAAATGCTTAAAACGACTTAGAAAATGGAAATAAAAAAAGGGTTAGCAATGGCCAAAAGTGGCTTAAAACGTTTAAGAAAGTAACAAGAATGCATAGCAAACGGGGGGGAAACCGGTTTCAATTTTATAGAAATGGGGAAAAATGGGTTAGAAATTGAGCGAAAAACTCTGAAACCAGGAAAGAATTGGGCAAAAAATAGCAAGGAGAAAAAAAAAAAGCTTAAAAGGGGATGAAACGTGGCAAAAATAGGATAGAAACTGCCAAAAATGGATTAAAGGGGGTTAGAACTTGTCAAAAGTGGGTTAGGAAAGGGGAAAAATAACTTAAAAATGGTTAGAAATTGAGAAATTTGGGTTAGGAAAAGAAACCAAAAAATGCTTAAAACGACTTAGAAAATGGAAATAAAAAAAGGGTTAGCAATGGCCAAAAGTGGCTTAAAACGTTTTAAGAAAGTAACAAGAATGCATAGCAAACGGGGGAAAAAAAGCGGTTTAAAATTTGATAGAAATGGGGCAAAATGGGTTAGAAATGAGCGAAAAACTCTGAAACCAGGAAAGAATTGGGCAAAAAATAGCAAGGAGAAAAAAAAAAAAGCTTACAAGGGGTTGAAACGTGGCAAAAATAGGATAGAAACTGCCAAAAATGGATTAAAAAGGGTTAGAACTTGTCAAAAGTGGGTTAGGAAAGGGGAAAAATAACTTAAAAATGGTTAGAAATTGAGAAATTTGGGTTAGGAAAAGAAACCAAAAAATGCTTAAAACGACTTAGAAAATTGAAATAAAAAAAGGGTTAGCAATGGCCAAAAGTGGCTTAAAACGTTTAAGAAAGTAACAAGAATGCATAGCAAACGGGGGGAAAACCGGTTTCAATTTTATAGAAATGGGGAAAAATGGGTTAGACCATGAGGAAAAAACTCTGAAACCAGGAAAGAATTGTGCAAAAATTAGCATGGAGAAAAAAAGTTTAAAAGGAGTTTAAACGTGGCAAAAATAGGATAGAAACTGCCAACAATGGATTAAAAGGGGTTAGAACTTGACAAAAATGGGTTAGGAAAGGGGAAAAATAACTTAAAAATGGTTAGAAATTGAGAAATTTGGGTTAGGAAAAGAAACCAAAAAATGCTTAAAACGACTTAGAAAATGGAAATAAAAAAAGGGTTAGCAATGGCCAAAAGTGGCTTAAAACGTTTAAGAAAGTAACAAGAATGCATTGCAAACGGGGGGAAAAAAGCAGTTTCAATTTTATAGAAATGGGGAAAAATGGGTTAGAAATGAGCGAAAAACTCTGAAACCAGGAAAGAATTGGGCAAAAATTAGCATGGAAAAAAAAAAGCTTAAAAGGAGTTTAAAGGTGGGAAAAATAGGATAGAAACTGCCAAAAATGGATTAAAAGGGGTTAGAACTTGACAAAAATGGGTTAGGAAAGGGGAAAAATAACTTAAAAATGGTTAGAAATTGAGAAATTTGGGTTAGGAAAAGAAACCAAAAAATGCTTAAAACGACTTAGAAAATGGAAATAAAAAAAGGGTTAGCAATGGCCAAAAGTGGCTTAAAACGTTTAAGAAAGTAACAAGAATGCATAGCAAACGGGGGGAAAAAAGCGGTTTAAATTTGATAGAAATGGGGCAAAATGGGTTAGAAATGAGCGAAAAACTCTGAAACCAGGAAATAATTGGGCAAAAAATAGCAAGGAGAAAAAAAAAAGCTTAAAAGGGGATGAAACGTGGCAAAAATAGGATAGAAACTGCCAAAAAATGGATTAAAAGGGGTTAGAACTTGACAAAAATGGGTTAGGAAAGGGGAAAAAATAACTTAAAAATGGTTAGAAATTGAGAAATTTGGGGTTAGGAAAAGAAACCAAAAAATGCTTAAAACGACTTAGAAAATGGAAATAAAAAAAGGGGTTAGCAA